>NC_089502.1:80478291-80736008 GCF_036850765.1 Saccopteryx bilineata | reverse complement strand
TAAAACTGAGGAAATACAAGTTATTTGAGAAGCACCCATCTGCTTCTCCACCCCTTCCCCTCTCCTTCCTCTCTGTCTCTCTCTTCCCCTCCTGCAGCCAAGGCTCCATTGGAGCAAAGTTGGCCTGGGTTCTGAGGATGGCTCTGTGGCCTCTGCCTCAGGCACTAGAATGGCTCTGGTTGCAACAGAGCGATGCCCCAGATGGGCAGAGCATTGCCCCCTGGTGGGCATGCCAGGTGGATCCCAGTCAGGTTCATGCGGGAGTCTGTCTGACTGCCTCCCCATTTCCAACTTCAGAAAAATATAATAATAATAATAATAATAATAATAATAATATAGTTCTGGAATTTTAACCAAAGCTATTAGGCAAGAAGAAGTTATAAAAGGCATCTATATTGGGAAAGAAGAGGTAAGGGTATCAGTTTTTACAGATGACCTGATCCTGTATAGAGAAAACCCCAAAGACTCCATCAAAAACTTCTTTAAACAATAAACCAATACAGTAAAGTTGCAGGATACAAAATCAATATATAAGAGTCTATTGCTTTCTTATATGAAAACAATAAAACTTTGGAAATGAACTATAAAAAATTTTTACTATTTCAACAACAAATACCTAGAAATAAATTTAAGAAAGGATGTGAAAGACCTATATACTGAAAACTACAAAAAATTATTGAAAGAAATTGAAAAAGACACACTGAAATTGAAAAATATTCTATGTTCATGAATTGGAATAATAAACTAAGTTAAAATGGCCATATTACTCAAAGCTATATAAATTTACGGCAATCCCCATTAAAACCCTAATGTCATTTTTTTAAATACATAAAACAAAAAGTCACCAGGTTTGTATAAAGCCATAAAAAATCCTGAATGGCCAAAACAACTCTTAAGAAATAGAATAAAGCTGAAGGTATCACATTACCTGACTTCAAATTACATGACAGAGCTACAATAATAAAAACAGCATGATATTGGCAGAAAAACAGACATACACACCAACGGAACCAAATCCAGAACCCAGAAATAAAACCAAATATATATGGAAAAGTAATCTTCAAAAACGGAGACACAAACACACAATGAAAAGAAGAAATCTTCAATAAATGGTGCTGAAAAAATCGGAAAGCCACATGCAAAACAATGAAATTTGACTACAGTTTTTCCCTTGCAAAAAATTAATTCCCCTGCACAAAAATGAATCAAAGACCTAAATATAAAATTCAAAACATAAATTACATAGAACATAGGTAGTACACTCATGAACTTTGGCCATAAAGAACAATTTATGAATTTGACTCCAAAGGAAAGGGTATTAAAGGCAAAAATAAATAAATGAAGTTATATCAAATTTAAAAAGCTTCTTCACAGCAAAAGAAACTGACAATAAAACAAATAGGCAGCCAACTAAATGGGAGATGACATTTGCAAAAAACAGCTCTGATAAAAGGTTAATATGCAATATATATAAATAACTCACAAATCTCAGCAACAAACAAGCAAGAAATCTAATTGAAAAATGAGGAGAGGACATGAACAGATACTTGTTTTTAGAGGGTATACAAATAAGGAACAGATATATGAAAAGATGCTAGTCCTCACTAGCTACTCGAGAAATGAAAATCAAATTTACAATAAGATATCACCTCACACTTGTTAGATTGGCCATTATTAGACAGGTAATAACAAGTGTTAGAGAGGCTGTGGAGAAAAAGGAATCCTCATTGACTGCTGGTTGGAATTCAATTAGTACAACTATTATGGAGATAAGTCTAGGGGTCCCCCCAAAATTAAGAATAGAACTATCATATGACCCAGCAATCCCTCTACTATGTATCTACCCCAAAAATTAAAAAAAACAACAACATTGATACATAAAGAGATATGCGCCCCCATATTTATCACAGCATTATTCACAGTGGCCAAGACATTGAAACAATCAAAATGTCCCTCACAGGAGGATGGGATAAAGAAGTGATACATTTATACAATGGAATACTACTGAAACATAAGAAATGATGACATAGTGCCATTTACAACAATACTGATGGTCCTTGAAGACATTATACTGAGTGAAATAAATAAATCAGAAAAACCTAAGAACTGTATGATTTCACACATAGGTGACATATAGAACTGACACTCATGGTCATAGATAAAAGTGAAGTGGTTACCAGGAAAAGGGCAATGTGGGGTAGGGGGTTGGAGGGAGGGTGTGGTGGAAAAAGTGTAAAAAGTAACAAATATAAGGTAATGGCAAATGATTTGACTTTGAGTGAAGGGTTTAAAACATAAGCAACAGTTTAAAGGGTATAAAACTGTTTACCTAAAACCTGTATACTCATTGATTAATGTCACCTTGACAAATATAATTTTCTAAAAAAATTTTTTTAGAAAAAGAATTTAGTGTGTGTATGGCCAGTAGTCCCCACTGTTGTGTCCATGCACATGCAGGTTCACATTCGATTCAGGCAGATGGTAAAAGACAGTGCAGCCAAAAAATGGTGGGGCCATCCCTTTATTAAAGTCTCACACTGGCCAGTGAGCAAACACACATGGAAAAAACACTTCCCTTTCACTTAGTGCTCTCAAAACCACCAACACATTCTCCGGTTCTAAAACCAGGACCATCTTCTCCAGTTTCTCCCAGAATCAAAGGCCTGATTAGTCTCAGAGGAGCTCACAAAAGTCCCTGTGGACAAGTCCTGCCAGGGGTGAGGATGACAGAGACACAAAAACCCGACTCTGGGGACCAGGTTCAGTGATCTAGATCCACTTTATTCAAGAAGTAAACTAGCTAATATACATGGGTTCAGCTATAGGGTGTTACAGTGTGTCCTTCATAGCCAATGGCTGAAAAGATCAGGGAGCTGCCTTGTTAGCACTGAGTCACTTCCTTACAGTGGGCGAGCTCCCTTCCTGGGTATGCCCAGGAGGCTTCTGGGAGCTGGAGTATTCTCACAGCATTCCATCAGCCACAGCTGCTAGGAATGAGCTCTGCACTCTACCCACATCTCCCTCTTCTCTTTTAATTAAGGCCAATTGGACTTGATGAATGACAGCTTGCTGTTGTAGCTTCTGAATGCTATGTATTATGCAACGGAACCCTAGTAGAACTAAAACAACTATGATACCTATTATACTATATGCTAATAGATTAGCTGGATTAAACAATGAGGCAAGCTTCTGTAATGTTTGACTAGTTAGGAAATAGAACGGGAGTCTTAAACAGGGGATTCCTCCTAGGGGTCGGGATGTCATTTCCCTCCCATTGTGTTACAGAGACCTTCTAGGTGCCATTAAACACAGTTCCAATTTGATTGTAAAAAATGGATGTAGGTCCATGCACGCCCCTTTCCCACAAAGGTCCCAGTATCCAAACACGGAATGGATGGCTTGTCATGGGCTGCATACTGCATATGGTTGCATTCTGCCTCTCAGCTTTCGATGCCAAACTCTGAGGTTGATGGTCTGTGCATCCAGGCCAGTGGCAATACGGCAGTCTCTCCAGGGAATTCCTTCTCTTGGGAGTGTTCTTAGATGTTCGTCATACAGAAACAGGCAAAGAGGTGACCCTGGGAAGGCAAGGTTAGCAGGGCAGGCCCAGCTGTTGGTAGCTAGGGGGAGGATGGTTTTTAGGCCAAGTACTGAGCCTTGGTTGGTAGTACCATTTTCAGCAAAGTCCCCTGTAGTATGATTTCAAAGGAGGACCCATCCCTCTGAGGGGATGTTGTTATTATTTAGAGTAAACTTAAGTAGCATTGGGTCACTGAGGTTACTCTATATAGTGCCATTCCACCTTGGGATTTTCAGCCACTATTGTCACAAGGGAGACTAAAGGAGCAGTTATTGGAATATACTGCTGGAAACTGTGGGCTATTAACTTCAAGAGACATAATTATGCCAGGGTGAGGAACAGCCGCCCAGATGTGAGGATCTCCTTGCACCTGGGAGTTCGCCGGGATAATGGCACACATGAGGAGGAACAGAGTGCCAGGGCCTGGGGGCCCACCAGGGGCCACTTTCTGGGCCCACCCCGCCAAAGCCTCCACATCCCCCCAGGTGATGGGGTGTGCATGCTGGCCGCAAGGTCTTCTTCTGGAGTGCTAAGGACCTCTTCTTCTCAGATGTAGTAGGTGTGGAGAAGGCCAGGGCTGTGGCTTTGGACAGGTGAAGACTGAATCAGTGGGTGCCCAAGAAACCCTGTCAAGCAGGTTGGGGGGTTCCTGATATTCAAATTGGCTGAAAAACACAAGTATAACCTCTCCCTTGTATTAGAAGAGGGTGTGATCCCCGCTACTGTGCCGTGGCTGGGTCATTCCAGCGTCATTTCAGAAAGAGGTGCGGGGGAGAGGGAGAGTGAGAGATACAAGACAGACAGACAGAAAGAAAAAAGACACATGGTAGTGTATAGGCTGGCCCATGGGTCTGCAGCAGGAACATGTGTTGGAGTTAAAGTTGGGATAGAAAATGGATTCTGAGAGGCTGGGGAGGAGCATTGAGCCCTGGTAGGGAATGTGGAAGTAGCGACTTCCGCTTTTTCTGGCAGCAGAGCTGATGGCACAGTTAGCAATTCGGTTGGTTTCGTTTCTGCGTGCTCGGCTGCCAGTCCATCAAACTTGGTGGCTCAATCCTTTTCTTCCTCTACAGGGGTAGTGAATATGGAGGTAGGGGTTCCTCTGAAAGAGTAGTAGCCTGTAGGACCTTAAGGACTTGCAGAGGGTCCCCAGCAGGAGCACCGGTCAACCAGGCGTGTATTGCCAATAAGGCAGGAGTGAGGCCGAGAGGGAAGGTTTGCCCCCCATGCACCTCAGCCGAATGAACGCATTGGAGAGCTCAAGCCCAAGTATCTGGGTCCCAGAGGAGCGTGTCCTCGATCCAGGGATTGAGACCAGAGAGAATCTCCCAGTAAGTACAGAGATCTTTTTCACAAACTTCAACTTGGCTACTCTGCAATAGGGCATGCAGGGCAAGAGCCTGTGGGGCTCGAGAGTGGGGGAGAAGGTTTCCCATTGCAGAGGATCACTCACCCATCCCTTGGATGCTGGTTAGGTTCCTGCCCCACATTGGGCAAAAGTTATGGACAAGACCTGCCAGGGGTGAGGACGACAGAGACGAACAGAACCAACCCCGAGGACCAGGTTCAGTGACGCAGATCCACTTTATTCAGGAAGTAAATTAGCTTATATACATGGGTTCTGCCTATAGGGTGTTACAACGTGTCCTTCATAGCCAATGGCTGAAAAGATCAGGGAGCTGCCTTGTTAGCACTGAGTCACTTCCTTATAGTGGGCGAGCTCCCTTCCTGGGTATGCCCAGGAGGCTTCTGGGAGCTGGAGTATTCTCACAGCATTCCATCAGCCACAGCTGCTAGAAATACACTCTGTGCTCCACCCACAGTCCCTCACCGCTGGTTCCCCATCTGCACACCTTCTCCCTCTGCACAAACTGGCTTCTTCTTTAGCACTCTGCATTCTTTCTCCTCTCACTCTGCAAACAAGACTACTTTCTCTCCCTCTTCGCCGTCTTCTCTGCTCGTTTCAAAACTTTCTGGTGCAAAAAACTTTTTTTTTAGCAAACATTAGCATAACAATTGCCATTTCCATGCAGGAAGGCAATTTTCAATTTCACAGACCCACATATAACTGGCCATGTCCAGCCCCCAATGCAAACTGTAAGCAAGAAAACATAAAAATCACATTTTACAAACTTCTTTGACCAAAATTCCATGCCTTTTGTGTGTTTTGCAATTCACACCACAGGCATTGCTGTGCAAGGAATGAGGTACATCACACAAACAAATTACAGTAACAGCACAAGTCATACAACTTCAACAATTACAAAAATGCCCTTCACAATGTTTCTCTTAGCACTTTTCCCAAAGCGCAAAATGTTCTTGCTTTTCTCCAACTGGATGATAAGCTTCCTGGTGTGGGAATGCCTCCAGCAGACCATTCTCCCCACCATCAGGATATCTCATACTATCCAAAAGCCACATGCCCATCCAACAAGGGAGTTGGTGGCCCCTATGATCACAGCCCAAGAGTCAATCCACACATATGGGGCCTCAGACCTCCCCCTCATCCCTGCCATCTTGACAGCTTTTAAGACACTGCCCCAAGAAGAAGCACATGGCAGTGGTGGCCAATATTTTCACCTCTGCTCCAGAGAGCATGCTGCCATCCACCCCTTTGTCCCATAATTGCAGCAAACCTACCAAAGGCTTAGTAGGTACTCTTTGCCACTGGGGTTTACCTTCTGAAGTCTGTTTTTGGCAGCTTCATCCCAAGTATCCTCATCCTCAGAAGAGAAGCTGGAAATGCCTGCTTCCACCTACTCAGAGCCACTCTGGCACAGCTGCATTAAAGGCTCCAGTGGCTGCTGGTTTTCATGAAGCTGAACCCACAGTTGTTCCTCCAACAAATGCTTCTGCTAAAGTTCAAGTTCCAGAACAAACTGCAACTCACAGACCCATGCACCCTCCTTCTCCAGTGCTTGCTCCAGCTCCAGGATCTGCATCTTTTTTCCCATGGCCATTCTACTTCCATTGCTTCTGCTTGGTTTGCAGGCCTCGGACAGCCTCTTGCATAGTGCTCCTTGTTTCCTCTCACAGGGTTGTAAAAAACAAACAGCCCACAGTCCCCAAAAGGACAGCCATGGGTAGCCATAACAACAGCCAGTCCTTTACCTCACCCTTCAAGGGTGGCTGCAGTTCCATACTGATCTGATCTGAATCCTGCCACAAACTACCCCAGACTTATGGCCAGTATTTGCAGCTGACATGACCATTCACAAGCAAGTTCACATTAGATTCAGGTAGATGGTAAAGAAGCAGTGGAGCCAAAAATAATGGGCCATCCTTTTAACAAAGTCTTGCACTGGCTGGTGAGCAAACACACAAGGAAAAAACACTTCCCTTTCACTCAGGGCTCCCAAAGCCACTGACACATTCTCCAGTTCCACAACCAGGACCATCTTCTCCAGTTTCTCTCAGAATCAAAGGCCCCAACATCTTCAGAGGAGCTCAGAAAAGCCCCTCCCCTCTGGTTCCCCATCTGCACACCTTCTTCCTTCTGCACAAACTGGCTTCTTCTTCAGCATTCTGCATTCTTTCTCCTCTCACTCTGCAAACATGGTTTCTTTCTCTGCCTCTTCTCTTTCTTCTTTGCTCTCTTCAAAACTTTCTGGTACAAAAACCTCTCCTCCAGCAAACATTAGCAAAACAATAGCCCTTCCCAAGCAGGAAAGTAATTTGCAATTTCACAGTTTCACATATACCTGGTGCTGCCCAATCCCCAATGCAAACTATAAGCGAGAAAACATAAAAATCACATTTTACAAAATTATTTGACCAACAGTGTGCCATCTTTAGTTTTCTCTTCAAGTATTAGACATGTCCATCAATGCATTTCAGCTATGCAGTCAATTAATGTCAAATTTATGCATTTGGCCCTAACAAGTAAGTAGTCCTTGTTTCAGATAATGGAAGTGCTTCTGAAAATATTATGATAATTGATTAAAAACAGAATTACACATTATATTGCACCATTGAAGATCTCAATTTCAAGCAACTATCTTTCCTTAAAATGAAGTTTTATCTTTATGTTCATGTACTTAATCTTAATGCACATTATGATTTTCTTAAAACAGGGGTTCTACACAATGTTACAATTAGATTTGTTCTCTAATTAGTAATTATTATTGATAATTATTTTTAGTAGTTATAGCACTTCTGTGATGTAATCTCTCCTATGCCTGCTCCTCTGCCTAACCCATTATTCCCCACATCAACATCATCTTGAAGATTAAGTCAAATATCTAAGATCTATTTTTATTAAATTATTCATTGAATTTAGAGGGCAAGGGAGGGAAAGAGTAAGATAACAATTTGTTTTTGTTTTTTTTACTTAGTTATGCATTCATTGGTTGTGCCTTGTATATGCCATGACTGGAAGTTGAACTCACAACCTAGGCATATAGAGACAATGCTCTACCCAACTGAACTACATGGCCTGGGCTCTAAAATCTTTCTTGATTTTCTGCTTGCACATTTTTTTACATTTATTCTTTTCACTTTCTCCCTTGCATATGCACACACTTTTTTAAAGACTTTATTCATTTTAGAGAGAAGAGAAAGAGGGGTAGGGGGAGGAGCAGGAACATCAACTCCCATCTGTGCCTTGACCAGGGAAACCCAAAGTTTTGAACTGGTGACCTCAGCATTCCAGGTCGTATTTTATCTACTGCGACACAACAGGTCATACTGTATACACTTTTGACATATCAAATTACTGCCCAATTTTTAAGCACTTTTCAAGTGGCTTTTTCATGCCTCTCTTTATTTGCACAAATTACCTTCCATGCTTAGAGATCCAGCTCAAATGTCATCTCCTTATTGAAAACTTTTCTAATCAATATCTGACTGAACTTTGCATACAAAAGTACTTGTTCTTCTTTCAGTTATTCTTGAAAATGTCCTGCAGGTCTCTGGTATTTTTACATTGTACTTTTAACTCAGCATCCCAAGGTAAAAGGTATATACTTTAAATTCCATGCAAGACATATATCTCAGTACTTTTTATCTTTTAATATGGCTAATACTGAACTAAGACCTAGTAGAAGTTCATTGACTGATAGGCAGAATGAATGAACAATGTTACTTAATTCATTTTAACTATAAGAATATGCTAAGTTCCAGTGGTGTGGAATGAGTGAAGAGTTGCCTTTGAACATTTATAGCTGTTATTGGGTTTCATTTATCTGGTGGAAATAAGAGACAGGAAAAAGAAAAGTGGAGTGCATTGACAAAAAAGAAAAATATATACTTGTTTATCGACAAATGATATGTTCCATGATTCCAGAATAACTTCCTCACCATATGTCCAGGTTTATTTGGAAAATTATAGTGTTTATACCATAAACTAAATGTTTTCTCAATTTTCCACCAAATTTTAATCATCATATCTTAGTTTTTGTCTCTATTTCAGTTATATCTCAATCAAGGTTAATATCATTTTCTACATTTCCAGAGTAGTTTGGGATAGTTCTGCTATCTATTGTTCAAATTCACCTGTATATTAAAAATAACTCCCTCTTCTCTTCTATCACCCCATGAGGATGAGATCCTCTTGATGGCAGGGATTTAAAATTTTACTTTATAGTGCACAAGGGAGTGTGGGAGTCATCACATAAATGTTTAATCAAAATGAATCGTGTGATTTGGCAGTATGTTAATTAGCAGTCTTTTCAACCTATTTGTGCTAAATTTTACTTTGCTGTGCTACTAAGCAGAAAGATGAGAGACTTTTATGATGAACTTGAACTGTGGCTATGGGGACTACAATGGAACATCCTAATTAGGTAGACCAACAATACGGAACTATCTCCTTTGAGAGCAAGTGTATATAGAATACTATAAATGTATAAATGTATAAGACATTCAAATGCCACTCAAAACTAAGTAAACCAACACATCATTTTTCTCTGACCAGAATGATTAATACAGGAATAAGCACACATAACTTAGCTTCTGGCACAATCAAATGAATTTTGAAACATTTTCTGGGAATGCTTGTATAAAGTCTTTGATCTTTCCTATTAGATAGCAACCTTGGGGTATGTAGATCTGAGAACTGTTAGAAGATAGTGAAAACCACCTGATAATAACATCAACACAGAAGTGAGTCAGGAAGCTTCTGATTTGGTAAACACACTGAGATTCTTGGAAAGTGGTATATCTGCAGAGGGTTTGGAAGGTCTGCCCCCTTTCCACGTACTTTGCCCCATGAGTCTCTTCCAAATGGCTGCTTCTAAATAGTATCTTTTTGTATAAACTGGTAATCAAATAAGTAAAATATTTTCTTGAGTTCAAAATGTTTTCCTGAGTTCTATATGCTGCTTTAGCAAATTAATTAAATCCAAAATAGAGGTTGTGGGAACCTCCAATCTGGAAGCAGTTGGCTCAAAAATGAAATCACAAGTGGAGGAGGGGCATCTTGAAGTACTAAAACTTGAACTAGTGTAATATCATGCTATCTCTGAATAGATTGTGTCAGAATTGAGTTGAATTATAGGACACCTAGTTGGTTTCATGCAGATTGTTGGTTCTATAACTCCTCCCCAGCAACACACACGTATTGGTAATTGGAACTAAGAACATGTATGTGTCTATTCTCATCACCCAATTGACTGAGATGGGCACTATTATTTTTCTCAAGAAAAATGGAAGCTCAGAGATTTTAAATGACTCGTCCAAGGTCACATAAATAGTGACAGATGAAAAATAGAAATAATGTCTGAGTACCCTTTATTAGAAAGCTATATTTATATTCAGGAAATTAGATTCCATGCCTGCATCCAGCTCTTATTAATTCTGCAACTTACTTTATTTATCTGAGCCCTACTTTCTTCATACTAAAATGTTGATAATAACTCAGTACATTCTGTACATTCCAGAGATGTTATGAGGTTCAAATAGAAAACTGGATATAAAAACAAGGTATGATGTCCCATATAAATGTAAATTACTATGATTATTAAAATTTAATAATAAAAATGGTTTCTACAATCAGATTATTAAACATACTGAATCAAGAATTATATTTTAACAATAGCCTTTATTATTGTTTAGATACTATATGGCTAGAGTTTCAGTGTCAAAATTAGAAAGTCATATATCTTTCTTCCTAGTGTCATGTTATTTATTAATAAGGGACTCCCATTCAGTCACTTATATTATAGGTAATGTATACATATTTAAATTAGTTTTATTCAATCTTTTATTAAGAGGTGATATGCCATGTCTCTTAATGTCAATTATATTTGCTTTTTAAATATTTACTGCATAAGTTTCTTAGAATCATTGTAGTCACCAGGATATAATGTACTAGAATCTAGAAGTAAAAATACTATAAAGGAAATTTCGAAATTTCAGCCTGAGCTGAGTTACATCACTTAAAAACAGTTACTTTGTCATAAAATATCAATCAATAAAAATAAAGTATCAATCTGTATTTATACTTTTAAATATAAAAATTAAAGATAATGTATAATGAGTAGAACCTATAGAGGTATTGCTATAAAAAATAAGTATAGTGATTATGAATATTCTCTGAAGAAAAGTATAGTGATTATGAATATTCTCTGAAGAAATGAAATCCATTCTCAGAATCATGTTTATGACTGTGGTACAGGGCAAAAACTTGGACAACTCCCAACTTTCATGAGAAGAAGAAATGCAGGCCCTGGAATGCAATCCCTGGCCCGTTGGCTCAATGGTAGAACTTTGGCCTAGCATGTAGAATTTCCCAGTTGGATTCCTGGGCAGGGCACACAGGAGAAGCAACCATCTGCTTCTCCACCCCTCCCCCTCTCTGTCTATCTCTCTATCTCTTCCTATCCCACAGCCATGGCAAGTTGGCTCCAGGTGCTGAGGATGGCTCCATGGCCTTGCCTCAGGCAATAAAACAGCTTCATTGTGAATCAGCAGAGCAGCTGCCCTAGATGGGCAGAACATCACCCCCAGGTGAGAGTTAACAGGTGAATCCCAGTCAGGGAGCATGCAGAAGTTTGTCTCCACATCCCTGACTTTCACTTCATAAAAAAGAGAGAGAAAGAAGAAGGAATGCAGAATGCCAGGTAGAATAAAATGGACTAATAATTTTGCTGTGACAGGAATAGTCATCTGGACCACTACCTTCTTTTTAGGACAAACCATAGAGTTAGCAGCTTTGTAGAGTGACAGGTGAAAGAAAACTACTCAGTTTCTTGAGTAAGTAATTACTTCTTAGAGCAGGAATACTGTGGGAACACACATCATCATGCACACCTAAATTATCTTGTCTCTCTTAAACAATCCTTCATCCTTGGTCTAGGAAAAAAACATAAAATAGATCAATGGGGAAACTGTAAACCAGACACAAGTAAGGTGGTAAACTAAATTGCTTATGGAGTAAGTTAGAAAGTAGCAGAAATCAAAACTTACTATTAAAATTATTCCTTTGGAAATGAACTAAAATTCCCTCAGCTATTCACAGAGCTCATTTGCTCACCTTTATACCCAGCCTTTTTTCAAGTGTCACTTTATCAACAAGGGCTACCCTGATCACTTTATTAAAAAGTTCAACATTTCTGTCTATACCTTACCAATTTTCCACCTTTTTTTACCCTGTTCTATTACATTTTTTTCTTTTCCATTACATTTATCACATTTTAATATACTGTATAATTTACTTAAAAGTTTTTTCTTTAGTCTAAAGGCAAATATACTGTCTTCTGCTTTTTTCATTTATATGTCTGTTCACTGATGCATCAAAATGTCTACTCACAAGGAAGAGACAAATAGTTTCAGACTTCCACAAGCTGGCCTGACAGTTATACCTAGACCATGGTGTTCTGTTGACCACAAATTCAAAGAATGCCAACATCAAACAAGACCACTCAGGGACCATGATTGATCAAAGCAAAAAACAAAACAACCCTGTAATGTCTCAACACACACAGAACATGGCCATTGTCTAAATCACAAAAATAACCAAACACATGCTTATCCTAGCTAGTGTGAGTAACCTCTACTTTTTCACCAATTATACATTTACCCTTGCTTTGGTTTCCTCTTTTTCTTTTTAAGACTTATTAAGATACAAAATTATAAAATTAGCGTTATTTTCTGATAGCTTCTAACTGGTTCAAACCAAAGTTCTTGCTTCCTTAAAACACCCCCCAAATTACTTAATAGAAGCCCAAATGTTATCCAAAAGCCTTTCTAACACTCTACTGAGATGTCTTATGGTGTGCATATCCCACTCTTAGCTGCCATAGCAATAAACTCTAGTAATTCAACTAAAGTATGTTGTTGGCAGTTTTCATTGGAGGGCATTGACAAGAGGCATATAAAAATATTTATTAAATGATTATCCTGGGATTTTTGTTTAAACAGCAGTGATTAAAGTCCTGGCTACTACAGCTATAGGCAAAGTTTCAACCCCATACTTTTTTGCACAAAGCAATGTTAGAACTCCCTTGCCTTGCAGGTTATATTTCCCTATCTAGTAAATGCAGCCAATTAGTGATAAACATTGTTACTGTACTAAATTTTTTTGAAATTTCTTATATGTTTTACATAAATTTGTAAGTTAAGTTTTTTTCCAAGTGAAATACTGGTGCTTGACATGTATTAAGAGCAAACAACAAGCACCCAAGATGCCTTGTGATGTAGGATACTTCAATGCATATGGAACATTCTAAAGATCAAAAACTCAGAAGAACCCAAAAATGGAGAAATCATTGGAGAAAGGGGAATATTGTTCAAATAACAAGGGCAGATAATTGCAGTGAAATAATTGTTGTTTTTATCTTTCTTAATAATATTCTGTTCTGTCCCCATTTTTTCAATCTAGTGAGTGGGAAAGAGACAGAGACAGGGACAGACATAAAAAGTGAGATATTAGAAGTATAAACTAAATATAAACTTAGTTCAGTGATTTCTTTCTCATATGTATCTTGACCAAGGAGCTCCAGCTGAACCAGTGACAGCTTACACATGCCAGCAACTTTGGGCTTTAAGCCACCAACTTTGGGGCTCAAAGTCTTTAGGCCAGAAACCCTTGGGCTCAAGCCAGTGATCATGGGGTCATGATTATGATCCCATGTACAACCCAGAAGAGCCTGCACTCAAGCTAGTGACCTCAGAGATTAGAACCTGGATCCTCAGCATCCTAGGTAAATACTCTATCAACTTTAGCTCCATCTGGTATGGCTATTTCCATTTTTCAAACATGGATTATTGAATTTTATAGGTGACATGGATAATGTGAAGAGAATATTTTTAATACCATGGTGAAAGGTAAACTTTATGGTATATAAAATTATGTCAAATATTTACATTTTTATAAATATGTGAATAATTTACTATATGAATGACTGAATAAATAAATTTCTGTGCCCAAAAACTATGCCTCTATAACTTCAATTGTTACCTATCCAAACAAAAATATATTGAGTCAATCTGGAAGCATGCATTGAGTGTCCAAATCTGAAACATTTTAAAGGAATGTTTAATGGCAAAACTAATTATATATTGCCTGACCTGTGGTGGCACAGTGGATAAAGCATTGATCTGGAATGCTGAGGTTGCCAGTTCAAAACCCTGGGCTTGCCTGGTCATGGCACATATGAAAGTTGATGCTTCCTATTTTCTCCTTCTCTCTCTCTCTTTCTCTCCTCTCTAAAATGAATAAATAAAATCTATAAAAAACCAATTATATCACTGGATCTACTTTGTCTAAATACTTCAATTTTATATTATTAATTTTTTATAAATGCACACACATTCATTTCTGGTATTATCTTAGAATTTTTACTGAGTGAGAAAAGAAAAAAATCTTATTAATGTAAAAACTTTTCTTCACATAATAGAATGGCTGTTATTGCACTGAGATAAGGTTTAAAAGGCCTAGCTAGGATGTTAAGAGAGACAATATAGAGCATGACATTTTCTCATCAAAGGCAGAATTTTCTCAAACATATGTTTCTTTCAAGTTGGTCTAGGCAGCCTTCCGTATATTTTGGGTTCCTTTCCCCTGGAAGATATCAATATAGGCTAAATGATCAGTTAGCAGGAGTAGCATAGAAGGGGTTCTAAACACTAGAACTTAAGTTAAGGAAGATAGCATATATCAATCCCTAATAGGGCTGAAAATCTATGAGAGTATAAAAGGGAACAAAGTAAAAAAAAAGTAGCACAAACTAAATAGAAGAGAAGTCATTACACTTTACACTTGACCTCATGCAATTAATAAAGATAACTTTTAGTTTCTCTGGAAGCTCTTAGGTGTCTAATGGTCAGAATGTAAGAGTTATTACAATGTCTACTTCACTGAGTAGTTAAAAGAACGTTTTTGATGATGCCAGAGTAATGATGACATGAGAAATACTCCTGACCTCTTCCCTTGTAATTTAAACAAATTTAACAACCATAACACTAGACTTGCAGGCACCGAATGGACTAAAGAAGGAAAGAGTTGAAAAGGGGAATGCAAGATAAAATATACTTGTAGTCAGCTACATAGAGAAGCCAGAATGACTGTTTATTTTGTTTGTTTGTTTGTTTGTTTGTTTTCTTTACTGGGACTACAGGGAAGAAAGAGGCTTGGGCTATCTCAGTTCTGTCTGAAAAGGAAGCCTGGAGTGACTGGGTCTAATTCTGCCAGTAGGAGTGGAGAGATTAAGGGGAAGAGGGGGAGATACTAAATCAAAATTGTAGCAGAGTGTGGGGTCAATGCTAGTGTGCTGACCAACTGCCTGCAGCATGTTCTCAGTGATGAGAAAAAGAAAACAAAAGTGCACCTCCTTCAGCCTCCCAAATCCAAATTTCCTCAACTTGTGGGTACAGAAAATGGCAGAGGAAGACCACACAGCTAACTCTTCAGAGCCAATTTCTCTCCTGAAGAACAGAGATGCTCACCTGACCAGGCTGTAGTGCAGTGAATAGAGCATCAGACTGGAACACAGAGGACCCTGGTTCAAAACCCTGAGGTCAGAGTGTTGAGTGCAGGCTAATCTGGCTTAAGTGTGGGCTCACTAACTTGAGAACAGCATTGCTGGTTTGAGCGTAGGATCATAGATATAACCCCATAGTCACTGACATAAGCCTAAAAGTCATTGACTTTAGCCCAAGGTCACTGACTTGAGCAAGGAGTCACTTACTTTGTTGGAGCCCCATGGTCAAAGACTATATAAGAAAACAATCAATAAACAACTAAGGGGTCACAACAAAGAATTGATGCTTCACATTTCTTTCCCTTCCTGTCTATCTGTCCCTCTCTTTGTCTCTCTCTCTATCTCTGTCACAAAATCAAAATGATACAGTGAATAGTGATATGGAATACTGCCACACAAAAACAACTGAGAGAATCACAAAAGCAAAGAACCAAGCAAAACACAGAGCTATCAGAAAACAAAACATAAAATGACTATAGGAAATCCTCAAACATCAATAATTACCCTAAATGTAAATTAATCAAAAAGCAAAACCCATCTGTATGCTGCTTTCAAGAGACACATCCAAGCTGCAATTAAAAAAATAGACTCAAAGTGAAAGAATGGAAAACATTTCTCCAAGCAAATAATAACCAAAGAAAAACAGGTGTATCCATACTAATATCTAACAATGCTGACATCAAGCCAACAAAGGTAATAAGAGACAAAGATGAATATTTCATAGTGATAAAGAGAGTATTGTCTGAAAAAGCTGCAACACTTCTTAATATATATGCACTGAATCAGGGAGCAGCAAAATATATAACACAACTACTAACTAATCTAAAAATAGAAATAGACAACAGACAAAAAAAAATCATATTTGGAGATCTCAGCAAACTGGTTTTGGCTTTAAGTAGACCATCCAAACATAAACTCAATAAAAAAATATTAGCCTTAAATGACCAAAAAATGACACTAGACCAAAAAAATCACAATGGACATTTAGATGAGAGTTCATTGAAGAAAATCGGAGTATGTATTGTTTTTGAATGTGAATGGAACTTTCTCAAGGAAAGACCAGATGTTGTGCCTCAAGATAATCATCAAAAAATTCCTTGGAGAACATACTCAAACAAATAATAGATGAGAACTTCCAAAGCCTGTGGAAAGAACTAAAGCCTCAAGTTCAAGAAGCAAACAGAACTCCAAGTTTTCTTAACCCCAACAAACCTACTCCAAGGTATATCATAATGAAATTGACATAAACTAACAGCAAAAAAAAAATTCTCAAGGCAGCCAGGGAAAAGAAGAATAAAACATATAAAGGAAGGCCCATTAGATTATCATCAGATTTCTCAGCAGAAACTCTACAAGCTAGAAGAGAGTGGACCCCAATATTTAAAGTCCTGAAAGAGAGGAACTTTCAGTCACGAATATTATACCCATCAAAGCTATCCTTCAAATATGAAGGAGAAATAAAAACATTCACAGATACAGAAAAGATGAGGGAATTTATCATCAGAAAACCCCCACTCCAGGAATTACTAAAGGGGGTTCTCCAATCAGATACAAAGAACAAAAAAAAAACAGAGCCACAAGGAAAAGCTCCACCAAGAACACAATAAAACCAAATTTAAACTGTGACAACAACAAAAAGAAAGAGGGGGAGAAGATGGAGATTAACAGTAGCAAAGGACGATGGAGTGCAAAAGTACTCACAAAATAGTTCGCTACAATGAACAGGGTAGGGACCCTTTTCATTACTCAAAGGTAACCACCATTGAAAAAACCACCACAGAAGCACATGAGATAAAAAAGATAGCAACAGAGGAAAGATGTATGGAATACAACCAAATAAAAACAAAAGATAGAAAAACAAAAGAGAAGAATCAAACAAGACACAAAACTAACAGAAAGCAAGATATAAAATGGCAATAGGGAACTCACAAGTATCAATAATTACACTAAATGTAAATGGATTAAACTCACCAATAAAAAGGCACAGAGTAGCAGAATGGATTAAAAAAGAAAATCCAACTGTATGCTGCCTACAGGAAACTCATCTAAGTAACAAGGATAAAAACAAATTCAAAGTGAAAGGCTGGAAAACAATACTCCAAGCAAATAACATCCAAAAAAAAGCAGGTGTAGCAATACTCATATCGGATAATGCTGACTACAAGACAGGAAAAGTACTCAGAGACAAAAATGGCCATTTCATAATGGCTAAGGGGACACTGAATCAAGAAGACATAACAATTCTTAATATATATGCACCAAACCAAGGAGCACCAAAATATATAAGACAGCTACTTATTGACCTTAAAACAAAAACTGACAAAAATACAATCATACTTGGAGACCTCAATACACCGCTGACGGCTCTAGATCGGTCATCCAAACAGAGAATCAACAAAGACATAGTGGCCTTAAACAAAACACTAGAGCACCTGGATATGATAGACATCTACAGGACATTTCATCCCAAAGTGACTGAGTATACATTTTTCTCTAGTGTACATGGATCATTCTCAAGAATTGACCATATGTTGGGCCACAAAAACAACATCAGCAAATTCAGAAAAATTGAAGTTGTACCAAGCATATTTTCTGATCATAAAGCCTTGAAACTAGAATTCAACTGCAAAAAAGAGGAAAAAAATCTCACAAAAATGTGGAAACTAAACAACATACTTTTAAAAAATGAATGGGTCAAAGAAGAAATAAGTGCAGAGATCAAAAGATATATACAGACTAATGAAAATGACAATACGACATATCAGAATCTATAGGATGCAGCAAAAGCAGTGATAACAGGGAAGTTCATATCACTTCAGGCATATATGAACAAACAAGAGAGAGCCCAAGTGAACCACTTAACTTCCCACCTTAAGGAACTAGAAAAAGAAGAACAAAGACAACCCAAAACCAGCCGAAGAAAGGAGATAATAAAAATCAGAGCAGAAATAAATGAAATAGAGAACAGAAAAACTATAGAAAAATTAATAGAACAAGGAGCTGGTTCTTTGAAAAGATCAACAAAATTGACAAACCCTTGGCAAGACTTACCAAGGAAAAAAGAGAAAGAACTCATATAAACAAAATCCAAAATGAAAGAGGAGAAATCACCACGGACACCCTAGATATACAAAGAATTATTGTAGAATACTATGAAAAACTTTAAGCCACTAAATTCAACAACCTAGAAGAAATGGATAAATTCCTAGAACAATACAACCTTCCTAGACTGAGTCAAGAAGAAGCAGAAAGCCTAAACAGACCTATCAGTAGAGAAGAAATAGAAAAAACCATTAAAAACCTCCCCAAAAATAAAAGTCCAGGCCCTGACGGCTATACCAGCGAATTTTATCAAACATTTAAAGAAGATTTGGTTCCTATTCTACTCAAAGTCTTCCAAAAAATTGAAGAAGAAGCAATACTTCCAAACACATTTTATGAGGCCAACATAACCCTCATACCAAAACCAGGCAAGGATGGCACAAAAAAAGAAAACTACAGACCAATATCTCTAATGAATACAGATGCTAAAATACTAAACAAAATACTAGCAAATCGAATACAACAACATATTAAAAAAATAATACATCATGATCAAGTGGGATTCATCCCAGAATCTCAAGGATGGTTCAACATACGTAAAACGGTTAATGTAATACACCATATCAACAAAACAAAGAACAAAAACCACATGATCTTATCAATAGACGCAGAAAAGGCTTTTGATAAAATAGAACACAATTTTATGTTTAAGACTCTCAACAAAATGGGTATAGAAGGAAAATATCTCAACATGATAAAGGCCATATATGATAAACCATCAGCTAACATCATATTAAATGGCACTAAACTGAAGGCTTTCCCCCTTAAATCAGGAATAAGACAGGGTTGTCCACTCTCTCCACTCTTATTTAATGTGGTACTAGAGGTTCTAGCCAGAGCAATCAGACAAGACAAAGAAATAAAAGGCATCCATATCGGAAAAGAAGAAGTAAAGGTATCACTTTTTGCAGATGATATGATCCTATACATCGAAAACCCCAAAGAATCCACAAAAAGACTACTAGAAACAATAAGCCAATACAGTAAGGTCGCAGGATACAAAATTAACATACAGAAGTCAATAGCCTTTCTATATGCCAACAATGAAACAACTGAGAAGGAACTCAAAAGAATAATCCCCTTCACGATTGCAACAAAAAAATAAAATACTTAGGAATAAACATAACAAAGAATGTAAAGGACTTATATAATGAAAACTATAAACCATTGTTAAGGGAAATCGAAAAAGATATAATGAGATGGAAGAATATACCTTGTTCTTTGCTAGGAAGAATAAATATAATCAAGATGGCTATATTACCCAAAGCAATATACAAATTTAATGCAATTCCCATCAAACTTTCAATGACATTTTTTAAAGAAATAGAGCAAAAAATCATCAGATTTATATGGAACTATAAAAAACCCCAAATAGCCAAAGCAATCCTAAAGAAAAAGAATGAAGCTGGGGGCATTACAATACCTGACTTCAAACTCTATTATAGGGCCACGACAATCAAAACAGCATGGTATTGGCAGAAAAATAGACACTCAGACCAATGGAACAGAATAGAAAGTCCAGAAATAAAACCACATATATATAGTCAAATAATTTTTGATAAAGGGGCCAACAACACACAATGGAGAAAAGAAAGCCTCTTCAATAAATGGTGCTGGGAAAACTGGAAAGCTACATGCAAAAGAATGAAACTGGACTACAGTCTCTCCCCCTGTACAAAAATTAACTCAAAATGGATCAAAGATCTAAACATAAGACCTGAAACAATTAAATACATAGAAGAAGACATAGGTACTCAACTCATGGACCTGGGTTTTAAAGAGCATTTTATGAATTTGACTCCAATGGCAAGAGAAGTGAAGGCAAAAATTAATGAATGGGACTACATCAGACTAAGAAGTTTTTGCTCAGCAAGAGAAACTGATAACAAAATAAACAGAAAGCCAACTAAATGGGAAATGATTTTTTCAAACAACAGCTCAGATAAGGGCCTAATATCCAAAATATATAAAGAACTCATAAAACTCAACGACAAACAAACAAACAATCCAATAAAAAAATGGGAAGAGGATATGAATAGACACTTCTCCCAGGAAGAAATACAAATGGCCAACAGATATATGAAAAGATGCTCATCTTCTTTAGCTATTAGAGAAATGCAAATCAAAACGGCAATGAGATACCACCTCACACCTGTTCGATTAGCTGTTATTAGCAAGTCAGGTAATAGCAAATGTTGGAGAGGCTGTGGAGAAAAAGGAACCCTCATCCACTGTTGGTGGGAATGTAAAGTAGTACAACCATTATGGAAGAAAGTATGGTGGTTCCTCAAAAAACTGAAAATAGAACTACCTTATGACCCAGCAATCCCTCTACTGGGTATATATCCCAAAAACTCAGAAACATTGATACGTAAAGACACATGCAACCCCATGTTTATTGCAGCATTGTTCACAGTGGCCAGGACATGGAAACAACCAAAAAGCCCATCAATAGATGACTGGATAAAGAAGATGTGGCACATATACACTATGGAATACTACTCAGCCATAAGAAATGATGACATCAGAACATTTACAGCAAAATGGTGGGATCTTGATAACATGATACGAAGCGAAATAAGTAAATCAGAAAAAAACAGGAACTGTATTATTCCATACATAGGTGGGACATAATAGTGAAACTAAGAGACATTGATAAGAGTGTGGTGGTTACGGGGGGGAGGGGGGAATGGGAAAGGGATAGGCGGTGGGGAGGGGCACAAAGAAAACAAGATAGAAGGTGACAGAGGACAATCTGACTTTGGGTGGTGGGTATGCAACATAATTGAACGACAAGATAAACTGGACTTGTTATCTTTGAATATATGTATCCTGATTTATTGATGTCACCCCATTAAAAAAATAAAATTATTAATAAAAAAAAAATTCCAAAAGATTGTAATTATACCAAGCATATTTTCTGACCATAAGGCATTAAAATTAGAATTCAATTGCAAAAAAAGAAGCAAAGAACCCTCCCAAAATGTGCAAATTAAAGAATATACCTCCTAAAAAGAAACTGGGTTAAGGAAGATTAAAAAGTAGAAATCAAAAGATATATACAAACAAATAAAAATGTCATCAAAGCATATCAAAATTTCTGGGATACAATGAAAGCAGTAACAAGAGGAAAGTTTATATCATTACAGGCTTATATCAAGAAACAAGAGAGATCCCAAGTAAACAACATAACATCACATCTGAAAGAAATAGAAAAAGAAAACAAAGACAACCCAAAGTCAGTATAAAAAGGAAAAGAGTAAAATTTATAGAAGAATTAAATAAAATAAAGAACAAAAAAACTATAGAAAAAATTCATGCACAAAAGAGCTGGTTCTTTGAAAAGATCAATAAAATTGAAAAAAAAAACCTGGTTATAATCATTAAGGAAAAAAGAGAAAAACTCATATAAACAAACTCTAAAATAAAAATGGAGAAATTACCAGAGATCACAGATATATGAAGGATCATAGAAGAATTCTATAAAAAAGATATATGCTACCAAATTTAACAACCTAGACCAGTGGTAGTCAACCTGGTCCCTACTGCCCACCAGTGGGCATTTTAGCTTTCATGGTGGGCAGTAGTGGGCAACCAAAGTATAAATAAAAAGATAGATTTAACTATAGTATGTTGTTTTATAAAGATTTATTCCACCAAACTTAGCAAAAATCTGACATAAAGTACTTGGTAAGTAATTATTATTATATGCTTTAACTTGCTGTAACTCTGCTTTATAAATTTTATAAAGTAAAGTTACTTCCCTACTTTATAAATCATTATTACTATGGAACCGGTGGGTGGTTAGAAAATTTTACTACTAACAGAGATACAAAAGTGGGCAGTAGATATAAAAGGGTTGACTACCCCTGACCTAGACAAAATGGATAAATTCTTACAACTGTACAATTTTCCTAAGCTGAGTCACAAAGAAGTGGAAAACCTAAATAGACACATAAGAAGGAAGAAAATATAAACAACTATCAAAATCCTCCTCCAAAACAAAAGGCCGGAACGAGATTCCTACCTTAATAAATTTTACCAAACATAAAAAAAAGATTTAGTACGTAACCATTTTTTTTACAGTGACAGAGAGTCAGAGAGAGGGATAGAGAGAGACAGACAGACAGGAACAGAGAGAGATGAGAAGCATCTGTCATTAGTTTCTTGTTGTGACACCTTAGTTGTTCATTGTTTGCTTTCTCGTATGTGCCTTGACCATGGGGCTGCAGCAGAACAAGTATCCCCTTGCTCAAGCCAGAGACCTTGGGTCCAAGCTGGTGAGCTTTGCTAAAATCATATGAGTCTATGCTTAAGTTGGGGACCTCGGGGTCTCAAACCTGGGTCCTTCATATCCCAGTCCAATGCTCTATCCATTGCGCTACTGCCCGGTCAAGCAATATATAACCGTTTTAAAATATGCAAATAAAAACTGCAGTGAGATACTACATCACACTAGTTAGTTTCGCTGTTTCAACAAGACAGGTAATAACAAGTGTTGGGGAACCCATGGAGAATAAAGTACCATCACTCACTTCTGGTGGGAATGCAAACTAGTAAAATCAATATGGAAGAAAATATGATTTCTCATAAAATTAAGAATGGAACTACCATATGATACCTTTACTGGTTATCTACCTCAAAAACTCAAAAACATTGGTTTATAAGAACACATGTACACACATTTTCATCTCAGCATTATTCACATTGGCCAAAGCAGAAACAACCAAGGTGACCTTTGATAGAAGATTAGATAAAGAAAATGGAATACTACATAGCCATAAGAAATGATGATATACTGCCTTTTACAACAACATGGATGGACTTTAAGAACATTATACTGAGTGAAATAAGTAAATAAAAAAGCTAAGAACTGTGTGATTTCACACATAGATGGGATATAAAAGTGAGACTCATAGACATAGATAAAAGTAAAGCAGTTACCAGGTGGAGGAGGATGTGGGGGAGGGATGGGAGATAAGGAGTAAAGAGGGACAAATATGACTTTTGGTGAGAGGTATAAAACATAATCAACAGTTCAAATGCTATAGAAATACTTACCTGAGCCTGATCAGGCAGTGACGCAGTGGATAGAGCATTGGACTAGGACACAGAGGACCCAGGTTTGAAACCCCAAAGTCACCAGCTTAGGTGCTAGCTTATCTGGTTTGAGCAAGGCTCACCAGCTTGAGCTCAAGGTCACTGGCTTGAGCCAGGGGTCACTCACTCTGCTGTAGCCCCCCAGTCAAGGCACATATGAGAAAGCAATCACTGAACAACTGAGAAACTGCAACAAAGAATTGATGCTTCTCATTTTACTCTTTTCTTATCTGTCTGTCCCTATCTCTCCCTCTCTCCACTCTTTCTCTATCTCTGTCAAAAAAAATTAAACTCAATGACTAAATTATAAACAACCCAATAAAAAAAATGGGCAAAGGATCTGAATAGACACATTTCTGAAAAGGATATATAGATGGCTAATACATATATAAGAGGATGCTCAATGTCACTAATCAACAGAGAAATGGAAATTAAAAGCACAAAGATATAGTTTAGAGATGACATCAAAGTTATGGCAGCATGAGACATACTCCTGATCTGTCCCTTTGAAATTTCAACAAAATGAACAGCTATAACAAAGTGAAGCAACTCCAACTGTGCTCGCCGACTTGCCTGAAATATCGGCACTTACCAAAATGACTAAAGGTGGGGAAAGTTGAGAAGGGGAGCAGAGGATAAAACACACTCACAGTCACCTACAGAGAGAGAAGAAAGCCAGATGGTAGATTTTTGCCTGCAAGAGCCCCAGAGAGGGGACAAGCTCAAAGTGACTTTTTTTCTTTTTCTTATTTTTTAAAAGAAAGGAGGATAGAGAGACAGTCTCCCATATGTGCCTGATCAAGATTCACTTGGCAACCTTCATATGGGGCTGATGCCTTGCCATTTGAGGACATGCTCACAACTGAGCTATTTTTAGCACCTGAGGAAGAGACTCCACAGAGCCAACCTAAGTGCCCAGGGCCAATGTGCTTGAAGAAATTCAGCCATAGCTGTAGGAGGGTAAGAGATAAAGAGAAAGGAGAGAAGGAGGGGTGGAGAAGCAGATAGTCATTACTCCTGTGTGCCCTGACCAGGAATTGAACATGGGACATCCACATACTGGGCCAACACTCTATCACTGAGCCAACCAATAGGGTCAAAGTGATGGGTTTTTTCCATGGGGGTTCCAGAAAGCAAGGAAGCCTGGAGTAACTGAGTTTATATTCTGCCAGGGCTGTAGAGAGAAAGAAAACTCAGGTTGTTTAAATTTTGGTCTGCAGGAAATCACGAGATGGAAGAAGCCCAGATTTTATGATTTTTTTTTCTTCCTGGGCTCTAGAGAGGGAGAAGCCTTCAGTGACTGGGTCTCCTTCTGCTGAGAAGAAAGGTGAGATTAAGGAGCAGAGGGGGAATATTAAACCAAAGCTGTGGTAGAATGAGGGGCCATAGGCAGTATTCCCATGATCTACCCACACCCTGCACCCAACTCAGAGACAGAGAAAACAAAAGAGTGTCTCCCATCTTCCCAGATTCCACTTTTGTTATTTCATAGTGTATGAAGAGTAGCAAAGATATAACCCACAGCTAACTCTCCAGAGCCATTCTCTCACCTGAAGAACAGAGTACTCCATTTCTGCTCCCCTGTTTTGTTGATATGTGAAGAGGAGCACCTGGAAGCTTAAGATTGCCATTGTTAATGCACTAAAGCTGTAAAGCCCTCACAAGGCCCCCCACCCACCAATGTGACTGCAGTCCCACCTACATCATTGTGACAACAAAATCTCAGCAGTTGTCAGCCCAGGAATTACAGATAGCTAAGATTTGTGATATAGCATCACCTACTGAAAAAAAAGAACAACTTCTAAAAATTGAAATTTTTTTTCTAATATTTCTCTTTTGAATTTAATTTTTGTAGTTTTTTTATATTTTATTCTTATTTTTATGGGCGTTTTGTTTTGATAAATTCTATTTTGTTTTTTGCTCTTTTTGTGTTTTCATTTTTTACTTGTTATTATTTCTAAGTGTTTTATATTTTAATGTATTTTTATTTTTCATTTTTAGTTAATTTTTGTTAGATTTCTTAACATTATTTCTCAAATGCCATTAAGGAAGACAAAGTGGAATACTATGGCTACACAAGACAAAGATATAGTTTAGAAAAAAATATGAAACTCTGTAAAAAGCAATCTCAACCACATTGTAAACTTAAAAATAAATGATAGAAAAAAAATAAATGATAGAGAAATCAAAATTGAAGTTATAAAAATATGCACTGAGATGCAAAAAAACACATTGATATGCAATTTAAAAAGTTCAAAAAACACACTTTAAAACAAAATAAGTACCCCTCCAATAAAATTAAATCTTAAAGAAGAAATAAATAAAGATGAAGCACTCAATACATGAATTAAAACTGAGGTAGTAAATTTAGCTAATAGAAAATCCCACATAGTGAAGACAATTGGTGACATCAAAGAAATGGAACTAAATATGCAACTTAAAGAAGTGAGATAATCACAGATTTAAAAAAATATTAGAGCTCTATAAGAATTGTCTGACTCTATCAGAAAGAATAACATAAGTATAATGGGTATATCAGAAGAAGAAAAGAAGAAAGGAATGGAGAGCTTATTCAAAGGAATAATTGATGAGAATTTTCAAACCAATAGAAAGAATTAGAGCCCTAAATCCAAGAAGTAAACAGAAGGCTGAGTTACCTCACCCTAAAAAGACCCTCTATAATGCACATCATAATAAAACTGCCAAAAATCACTAACGAAGAAAGAATCCTCAAGGCAGCTAGGGAAAGAAAAAACATAATATATAAAGAAAGGGGCATTAGTTTGTCATTAGAATTCTCAGAAGAAACTACAAGCCAGAAGAGAGTGCATCCAAACATTCAAACCACTGAAAGATAAAAATTATCAATGAAGAATACAGTATCTATCAAAGTTATCCTTTAAATATGAGATTTAAAAACTTTTGCCAACATACCAAAAGTGAGGGTTAATCAATCAGACACAGGAACAATGATTGTAATCAAGGGGCTTAATCAATCAGAAACAAAGAACAAAACAAGTCAAATCTACAAGTAAAAGTTCTAATAAGGTCACAATAGAAACAAGAATAACCTGTGACTACAATAACATGAAAGGGAAAAGGATAAAGATATGCAGCAGCAGAAGAGAATGGCATGCAGAAGCACTCATAAGACATAAGACACTTGTAAATATGAAAAGTTTTCTCTTAAAAACCTAATGATAACCATCCACAAAAAAAGCCACTACTAAAACACATAGCTTTAAAAAAAAAGAATAAACAGTGGGTAAAACTATGAAATACCACCAAAAAAAAAAAAAAACAAAGAAAAAAACCTGACCAAACCACAACAGAGGAGAATGAAACAAGACACAAAGCTCCCAGATAACAAAATGATGGAGAATTAAAAATTAAAGTCTTAAAAATATTCAGGGAAATACAAGAAAACATGGAAAGGCAATTTAGAAAGTTTAAAAAGAATTCAATAAACAAAAATAATACATCAAATAGAAATAGAAAATATGAGAGTGAATCAAACAAAGACAAAAAACTCAATTCATGAACTGAAAAATGAGGTAACAAGCTTAGCTAAAAGAACAGGCCAGATAAAAGAGAGAATTAGTGACATAGAAGACAGGCAAATAGAGACACTACAGAGAGAAAAGGAAAGAGACTCACAAATTCAAAAAAAAAAATGAGAAAGCCCTACAGGGATTGTCTGACTCCATCAGAAAGAGCAAAATAAGAATAATGGGTATATCAGAAGGAGAAGAGAGAGAAAATGGAATGCAGAACATATTTTAACAAATAATAGATGAGAACTTTCCAAGCTGGTGAAAAGAATTAGAGCATCAAATTCAAGAAGCAAAAGAATACCGAGTTATCTTAATCCAAACAAATCTACTCCAAGGCACATTACAATGAAATTATCACAAACTAATAACAAAGAAAAAATCCTCAAGGCAGCCAGGGGAAAGAAGAATACAACATACAAAGAAAGGCCCATTAGGTTATCATCAGTTTTCTCAGCAGAAATTCTACAAGTCAGAAGAGAGTAGACCTGAATATTTAAAGTTCTGAAAGAGAGGAACTTCCAGTAAAAAATAGTATATCCATCAAAGCTATCCTTCAAATACAAAGGAGAAATAAATACATTTAGAAATATAGAAAAGATGAGGTAATTTATCAACAGAAAACCTCCACTTCAGAAAATACTAAAGGGGGTTATCCAACCCGATATAAAGAAAAAAACAAAACAAAACTACAAGTAAAACCTCCATCAAGATCACAATAAAAACAAGATTAATCTGTGACAACAGAAAGATAATAAAAGAAGACAAAGATTAACAGTAGCAAAAGAGGATGGAGTGCAGAAGCACTCATGAGATAATGTACTACAACAAACATGATATGTACCTTTTCTATTACTCAATGATAACAACCCCTGAGAAAATGACCACAGAAACACATGGCTTAAAAAAAGAGAGAGAAACAGAAGAAAGAAGTATGAAATACAACCAAACAAAAACAAATAATAAAAAAAACAAAACAAAAAGAACCAAACAAGATACAAAACTATCAGAAAGCAATATATAAAATGGCAATAGAAAACCCTCAAGTGTCAATAATTACACTAAAATGTTAATGGATTGAACTCACCAATAAAATACACAGAGTAGCAGAATGAATTAAAAAGAAAATCCAACTGTATGCTGCCTTTAAGAAACACATCTAAGCTACAAGGATAAAAAAAAATTCAAAATGAAAGGTTGGAAAATGATTCCCCAAGCAAATAACAGCCAAAGAAAAAGCAGATGTAGCCATACTCATATCTAACAATGTTGACTACAAGACAGGAAAGGTAATCAGAGGCAAAGAAGATCATTTCATAATGATAAATGTGACATTGAATCAAGAAGGCATAACACTTCTTAATATACATACATCAAACCAACCAAAATATATAAGATATCTAGTAACTGACCTAAAAATAAAAGCCAACAAAAATACAATCATACTTGGAGATTTCAATACAATGGTGTCTGCTCCAGATTGTTCATCCAAACAGAAAATTAATAAAGAAATATTGGCCTCAAACAAAACACTAGAACAATTGGATATGATAAACATCTACAGGGCATTTCATTCCAATGTGCCAGAGTATATATTTTTCTCTAGTGTACATGAAACATTCTCAAGAATTGACCATATGTTGGGCCACAAAAATAACATCAACAAATATAGAAAGATTGAAATTATACAAAGCATATTTTCTGATCATAAAGCTTTGAAACTAGAATTCAACTGCAAAAAAAGTAAACAAACCCACAAAAATGTGATAATTAACAAACATACTTCTCAAAAATGAGTGGGTCAAAGAAGAAATAAAAGTAGAGATCAAAAGATACATACAGATAATAGCAAATGACAATACAATATATCAGAATCTCTGGAATGAAGCAAAAGCAGTAAATTTCGGAAAGTTCATATCATTACTAGCCTTCTTAAACAAGCAAGAGAGAGCTCAAGTAAAAAATTTAACTTCAGGCCCTGGCCAGTTGTCTCAGCGGTAGAGCATCGGCCTGGCGTGCAGGAGTCCCGGGTTCGATTCCCGGCCAGGGCACACAGGAGAAGCGCCCATCTGCTTCTCCACCCCTCCCCTCTCCTTTCTCTCTGTCTCTCTCTTCCCCTCCCACAGCGGAGGCTCCATTGGAGCAAGGATGGCCCGGGCGCTGAGGATGGTTCTGTGGCCTCTGCCTCAGGTGCTAGTGTGGCTCTGGTTGCAACAGAGTGATGCCCCAGAGGGGCAGAGCATCACTCCCTGGTGGGCATGCCAGGTGGATCCCGGTTGGGCACATGTGGGAGTCTGTCTGACTGCCTCCCCATTTCCAGCATCAGAAAAATGAAAAAAAATAAAAATTTAACTTCACATCTTAATAACTAGAAAAAGAAGAACAAAGGCAACCCAAAACCAGCAGAAGAAAGGAAATAATATAAATCAGAGTAGAAATACATGAAATAGATAACAGAAAAACTATAGAAACAATCAATAAAACAAGGAGCTGGTTCTTTGAAAAGATCAACAAAATTGACAAATCCTTGTCGACTCACTAAGGAAAAAAGAGAAAGGACTCATATTAACAAAATCCAAAATGAAAGAGGAGAAATCACCACAGATATCATAGATATACAAAGAATTATTGTAGAATACTATGAAAGACTATATGCCACCAAATTTAACAATGTAGAAGAAATGGATAAATTCCTAGAATGATACAATCTTCCTAGAGTGAGTCATGAAGAAGTAGAAAGCCTAATAAGCAGACCCATAAGCAGGGAGGAAATAGAAACAACTTTTAAAATCCTCCCCAAAAATAAAAGTCCAGGGTCAGATGGCTATACTAGTAAATTCTATCAAACATTCAAAGATGACTTGATTTCTATTCTACTCAAAGTCTTCCAAAAAATGGAAGAAGCAATACATCCAAACACATTTTATAAGGCCAACATAACTCTCATACCAAAATCTGGAAAGAACAACACAAAGAAAGAAAACTACAGACCAATATCTCTAATGAATAAAGATGTTAAAATACTAAACAAAATACTAGCAAATCAAATACAATAGATTAAAAAAATAATTCATCATGGTCAAGTGGAATTCATCCCAGAATCACAAGGATGGTTCAACATACATAAAACTGTTAAGGTAGTACTCCATATCAACAATTCAAAGAAGAAAAATCATACGATCCTGTCAATAGATTCAGAAAAGGCATTAGATAAAATACAACATCATTTTATGTTTAAAACACTGAACAAAATGAGAATAGAAAGAAAATATCTCAACATAATAAAGGCCATTTATGACAATCACCTAACATCATATTAAATGGCATAAAACTTAAAGACTTTTCCTCTAAAATCAGGAACAAGAAAAGGTTGTCCACTCTTCCCACTCTTATTCAACGTAGTGCTGGAAGTTCTAGCTAGAGCAATCAGACAAGAGAAATAAATAAAAGGCATTCATATTGGGAAAAAGGAAGTAAACGTTTGACTTTTTGCAGATGGTATGATCCTATACATAGAAAGCACTGCCTGACCATGTGGTGGTGCAGTGGATAGAGCATCAGACTGGGATGCGGAGGACACAGGTTTAAGACCCTGAGGTCACCAACTTGACTAGGGGCTCATCTGGTTAGAGCAAAAAGAAAGCTCACCAGCTTAGACCCAAAGTCACTGGCTCGAGCAAGGGGTTACTTGGTCTGCTGAAGGCCTGCAGTCAAGGCACATATGAGAAAGCAATCAATACACAACTAAGGTGTTGCAATGAAAACTGATGATTGATGCTTCTCATCTCTCTCCATTCCTGTCTGTCTGTCCTTATCTATCCCTCTCTCTGACTCTCTCTTTGTCCCTGAAAAAAATAAAAAATTAAAAAAGAAAGCCCCAAAGATTCCACAAAAAGACTGTTAAAAACAATAAATAAATACAGTAAGGTAGCAGGATACAAAATTAACATACAGAAGTCTATTGCTTTCTTATATGCCAACAATGAAACATCAGAAAACAAACTCAAAAAATAAGCTCCTTCATGATTGCAACAACAAAAAAATAAAATACCTAGGAATAAACATAACAAAGAATATAAAAGACCTATATAATAAAAACGACAAAGATTTATTAAGAAAAATCAAAAAAGATGAAATAAAAAAATATTTCTTATTCTTGGATATTAAAAATAAATATCGTCAAAATGAGCATATTACCCAAAACAATATACAAATTTAATGCAATTTCCATCAAAATTCCAATGTCATTTTTTAAAGAAATAGAACAAAAAAATTATCAGGTGTATATGGAAGTATAAAAAAAAACCCCAAATATCCACAGTAATCCTAAGGAAAAAGAACAAAGCAAGGAGCATTACAATACCTGACTTCAAATTATATTATAGAGCCACAATAATCAAAACAGCATGGTACTGGCAGAAAAATTGACACTCAGACCAATAGAACAGAACAGTGAGCCCAGAAGTAAAAGCACATATATATGGTAAAATAGTTTTTGATAAAGGGGCCAAAAACACAAAATGGAGAAAAGAGAGCTTCTTCAATAAATAGTGCTGGGAAAACTGGAAAGTCGCATGCAAAAGAATGAAACTTGACTTCAGTTTTTCCCTTTGTACTAAAATGAATTCAAAATGGATCAAATATCTAAATATAAGACCTAAAACAACAAACTAAATAGAAGAAAACATATTTACTAAACTCATGGATCTTGACCATAAAGAGCTCTTTATGAATTTGATTCCAAAGGCAAAATGAATGGGACTACATCAGACTAAGAATCTTTTGCACAGCAAGAGACAGTAACAACAAAACAGACAGCCAACTAAATTGGAGATGATATTTTCAAACAACAGCACAGATAGGGGCCTACTATCCAAAATATACAAAGAACTCACAAAACTCAACAACAAACAAGCAAACAATTCAATAAAAAAAATGGGAAGAGGACATGAACAAACAGTTCTCCCAGGAAGAAATACAAATGGCCAACAGATTTATGAAAAGATGCTCATCTTCATTAGCTATTAGAGAAATGCAAATCAAAACCACAATGAAATACCACCTCACACCTGTTAGATGAGCTATTATCAACATGACAGGTAATAACAAGTGTTGGAAATGCTGTGGAGAAAAAGGAACCCTCATTCACTGTTGGTGGGAATTTAAAGTAGTACAACAATTATGGGAAAAAATATGGTGGTTCATTAAAAAATTAAGAATAGAATTATGATATGACCCAACAATCCTTCTACTGGGTATGTACCCCCCAAACTCAAAAAAATTGGTACATAAAGACACATGCAGCCCCATGTGCATTGCAGCATTGTTCATAGTGGCCAAGACATGAAAACAACCAAAAAACCCTTCCATAGATGATTGGATAAAGAAGATGTGGTACATATATACTATGGAATACTAGTCAGCCATAAGAAATGATGACATAGGATCATTTACAACAACATGGATGGACCTTAATAGCATTATACTGAGTGAAATAAGTAAATCAGAAAAAAAAAGAACTGTATAATTTCATACATAGGTGGGACACAAAAATGAGACTCATGGACATGGACAAGAGTGTGGTGGTTACCAGGTGGAGGGAAAGGGAGGAGAGAAAGGGGTGCAGGGAGGAGAGGGTCACAAAGAAAACCAAATAGGTGACGGAAGACAATATGACTTTGGGTGATGAGTATACAACATAATCAAATGCCAAAATGACCTGGAGACGTTTTCTCTGAATCTATGTACTCTAATTAATCAATGTCACCCTGTTAAAATCAATTGTATAAATAAAAAATAAATAAATAAGGAAGTAAAGAAACCTAAAATAATGTTAAAATTAAAAAATGTACTTCCAAAAATATCTGTGTTGTGAGGGAATAAAAACAGAGATTAAAAGATATATAGAGAGAATAAAAAATATAACCACAACATATTAAATTTCTGGAATGCAACAAAATCAGTAATAAAAGGAAAGTTTATATCATTTCCGGCTTATATTTAGAAACAAGAAAGATCCCAAGTAAACAACCTACCATCACATCTTAAGGAATGAGAAAAAGAAGAACACAGGAGAACACAAAGAACCCAAAGTCAGCAAAAGAAAGGAAATAATAAAAATTAGAACAGAACTAAATGAAATAAAAAATAGAAAACTATTGAAAAAGTTAATACAAAGAAGAGCTGGGTTTTTTTAAAGATCAATAAAATTGGCAAACCCCTGGCTAAATTCAATAAGAAAAAAAGAAAGAAAAACTCATATAAACAAAATCTGAAATGTAGAAGGAGAAATTACCAGAGATATCATGAATATACAAAGGACCATATTAGAATATTATGAAAGATTATGTATTATAAAATTTATCAAACTTGAAGAAATGGACAAGTTCTTAGAAGTACACAGTTTTCCTAGACTGAGCCACAAAGAAGTGGAAAACCTAAATAGATCCATAAGCAGGAAGGAAATAGAAACAACTATCAAAAACCTCCCCAAAAGTAAACCCTCCAGGATCAGATGGCTACACTAGTGAATTTTACCAAACACTCATAGAATATTTGGTTCCTATTCTTTTCATAGTTATTCAAAATCTAGGAGGAAAAGAAATATTTCCTAACATATAAAAGTCCAACATGATTCTCATACGAAAACCAGGCAAAGATAGTACAAAAAGAAAAAGAAAAAGAAAGAAAACTACAGACCAACATCTCTAACTAATATGAATGAAAAAGTCCTAAACAAAAGAGTAGCAATTCAAATACAACATCACATTAAAAAATAATACATCATGATCATGTGGGATTCATTCCAGAAACACAAGGGTAGTTCAACATACATTGTTCGATTAACCTAATACACAACAACATAATAGACAGCAAAACACAGAACAAAAAGCCTATAGTCCTATGAATAGACGCAGAAAAGGCATTCAATAAAATATAAAGTCCATATATGTTTAAAACATTCAATAAAATGAGTATAGAAGGAAAGTAACTCAACATAATGAAGGCCATATGACAAGCTATCAGCTAATATGATACTAAATGGTGAAAAGCAGAGGCTGTTCCTCTCAAATCAGGAACCTCCTCTCTTCACTCCCATTCAACATAGTTCTGGCAGTTTTAGCCAGAACAATACGGCAAGAAAAAAATAACAAGCATTCATACTGTGAAAGCTATTAATGGTATCACTTTTTTCAGATAACGCTGTCCTGTGTAGATCCATCAAATATTATTAGAAACAATAAACCAATACAGTGAAGTATCAGAAAAAAATCAATGTGTAAAAGCATTTAATAAACCAATGATGAAATTTCAAAAAATGAACTCAAAAGAGATACCTTTTACAATTGCATCAAAGAAATAAAATACCTAGGAATAAACTTAGCTAAAGTTATGAAGAACTTATACTGCTCTCAAAAATTAGGGGACATTTCAAAATGAATATGAAGTGATAAAACATACCTTAATTTTTGCAAGCAGTATATATACTGAAAACAACAACGTGTTATTCAAAGAAATTTTGAAAAACACAACAAAATAGAAAAACATTCCATGTTCATGGATTGGAAGAATCAACATAGTTAAAAATGACTAAATTACCTATAACAATACACAAATCTAATTTAATCCCAGTCTTATTTTTTAAAGAAATAGAACATAAGGTCACTAAGCTTTTATGAAACATAAAAAATCCCGAATAGCCTAAACAATCTTGAGGAAAAAAAAATAAAGCCAGAAGTATCACACTACCTAGCTTCAAATTATACTTCAGATTCACAATAATCAAAACACCATGGTATTGGCAGAAAAACAGACATACACACCAATGGAAGAGAACTGAGAGTACAAAAATAAAACCACATATTTGTGGACAAATAATCTTTGACAAAGGAGGCAAAAACACACAATGGAGAAAAGAAAGCCTTTTCAATATGTGATACTGGGAAAATCAAAAAGCCATGTGCAAAAGAGTGAAATTTGACTACAGTTTGTTCCCCTGCACAAAAATTAATTCAAAATGGATCTAAGACCCAAATATAAAATCTGAAACAATAAATTACATAGAATAAAACATAATTACTAGACTTATGGACCTTAGTCATACAGAACAATTTATGAATTTTATCACCACGGAAAGGAAAGGAAAGGAAAAAATTAATGAATGGGACTATATCAAACTTAAAAGCTTCTGCACAGCAAAAGAAATTCACAACAAAATGAAAAAACAGCCAACAAAATTGAAATATTTACAAACAACAGCACTGATATAGGGTAATAATATCCAAAATATATAAAGAACTCACAAATCTCAGCAGTAAACAAGCAAAAAATCCAATTAAAAAATGGAGAGAAGACCTCAACAGACACTTCTCCCAGGAAGACATGCACTTGACCAAAAGATATATGAAAAGATGTTCACCTTCACTAGCTATTGGAGAAATACAACTCAAAACTACAATGAGATACCGCCTCACACCTCTTAGATTGGCTATTTTTAACAAGACATCTAATAACAAATGTTTGTGAGGCTGTGGAGAAAGGGGAATCCTCATTCAATGTTTGTAGGAATGTAAACTGGTACAGCTATTATGGAAGAAAATATGATGGATCTTCAAATAATTAAGAATTGAACTATCTTATTACCCAATACACAATACCTTTATTAGGTATCTACCCAAAAAACTTAAAAACATTGATACCTTAAGACACAAGCACCACCATGTTCATTCCAACATTATTCACAGTTGCCAAGACATGGAAACAACCAAAGCATCTTTCTACGGAGGATTAAATAAAGAAGATGTGGTACATATATACAATGAACTACTCAATCATAAGAAATGATGACATATTGACATTTATGACAACATGGATGGAACTTGAGAACATTATACTGAATGAAACAACTTTTTTTAAAAAAGCTAAGAATTATATGATTTCACACACAGGTTGGATATAAAACTGAATCTCATGGACATAAACAAAAGTAAAATGTTTTTCAAGGGGAAGAGTTGTCACAGATTGGGTTAGGGGGACGAGACTAACACAAGACAAGTATGCTGTGACAGTTATTTGCCTTTGGGTGATGAGTACACAACATAATCAAGAACTGAAATGCTGTAGAGACGTTTATCTAAAATTTATGTGCTCTTTTGATCAATGTCACCCAGTTAAATTTAACTTTCTAAATAAAAAACAATAGCACAATAAGATATTACCCCACACTTGTCAGAATGGCTATCATGTATAAATCAGCAACCAAGTATTGGTGAGATGTAGGAGAAAAGGCAAACCTTATTCACTGCAGTGGAAATGCAGATTGGTACAGTCACTGTGGAAAGCAGTTTGGAGTTACCTCAAAGATTTCAAAATCAAACTGCCTTTTACCCAGCAATCACTCTTCTGGGAATATATCCTAAGAATACTGAAACTCTAATTCAAAAGAATATATGCACTCTTCTGTTCATAACAACATTTTTTACAATAGCCAAGATCTGGAAACAGCCAAAGTGATCATTAGTAGACGAGGGGATAAAAAAGCTGTAGTACATTTACACAGTAGAATACTATGCCGTTGTAAAAAAAAAAATGCAATCTTACCTTTGCTACAGCATGACTGGACCTGGAAAACATTTTGCTAAGTGAAATAAGCCAGTCAGTGAAAGACAAGTACCATATAATTGCACTCTTATTTGGAATCTAATGAACAAGATGAACTAACAAGGAAAATAAAGACAGACTCATAGATAAAGAGTAGACTGACAACTTTCTAGGGGAGTTGGAAAAAGTGATGGAGGGATTGAACTATTATAATAAGGACAAAATAATTTTATGGACACAGACAATAGTATGCTGATTGCAGAAGGAGAGCAGGTATAAGAGAGTATATAGAGGATAAATAGTGATGAACAAATACTTGACTGGTTGAGGGGATAGTAAACATACAATATGATGTACAGAGATGTGTTATAGAATTGTGCCCTGGAAACCTATATAATTGTTTTAACCAGTGTCCCCCCAATAAATTTAATTAAAAAATAAAATCAGAAAAAAACTGACCTGTGGTGGCACAGTGGAGGTAAACGTCGACCTGGAACGCTGAGATCGCTGATTCTAAACCCCAGGTTTGCCTGGTCAAGGTACATATGGGTATTGATGTATCATGGTCCTTCCCCCATCTCTTTCTCTCTCCCCCCTCTCTAAAATGAATAAATAAAATGTTTAAAAAACAGAGAAAGATAAAATTATACCTCCAGTTTGCATCGTTGTTTTCAATAACTAGTGTCATATTAATATCTTTAAAATGTTGTTTCAATATTACACTAAAAAAGATGTGTTCTTGAAAATTCAAATCAGTCTCAATGTACTAAAAAGAAACTCTCATTTCTGTGACCTTTCAGAGCATTTGCATGTTTCTATATTATGAAATATATTTATTTATTCATCCAGGAAATATTTACTTTATGTTAATTAAGTAGACTCAATGTGTCTACCATGTTCAGGTCTACCTGGCTAGGTTCAGTGCTGAGCATACTTTAGAATTTATCTAGACAGCCTTTCTTCACAACTCTTCTTTTTACGAGCAGAGCATATAACTAATTATTTTCTGCATCTCTGACATAACTCCTGATTCAGTGTCTGACATATAAAGTGACTGATAGAGGAAAACTGATTGAATCATTATCCCTTTAAGAAACCTTCCATGGGTTTTGATTTCTGCAGCATTGGCTCTACATGTAAACTCTAAAAATAATCTGAAAAGCATGTAAATCTACTGGTAAGCATCAAGCCTCATATGTATCTCTCAGTACAACAAATCTAAAAGTAGATTTCATTCATATAAAATCCACACACTGACTTTGCAAATTGGAAATTCCATCAAGAAAACCATTATGAAGCCTTATAAAACTCTTATTTTATGCATGACCTGTGGTATAACAGTGGTAAAGTGTCAACCTGGAATGCTGAAATCACTGATTTGAATCCCCAGACTTGTTCAATCAAGGCACATACAAGAAGCAGCCACTATGAGTTGATGCTTCTCTTTCTTTCTTCTCTTTCTAAAATCGTTAAATAAAATCTTTAAAAAAAAAACCCAATCCTTTTATTTTAGGACAACAAACTTGTTATTCTAAATAGTTCTTCTTTCTTAACCAAGAAAACATGTTGGATTAAATCGTAGTAAGTTGTAATGGTAGGAAGAAACACTCTTTAAAGGTTCCTAAAACATATTAGTGTGATAGTGGTTAATGACTCCCAAGATACTGCTAGAAAATTTCAAGCACATATTTAATACTTAAAAAGACCTAAATTTGGATTCACATAATAAACTTTAAAGAAAAATGTGGTTAAATTAAAATCTTGTACTTAAACTATAAGCATTCTAAAAGTTTCTCATTATACATTCATTAGAAGGACAGACAGGTACCTTTGCTACTGACATGGTGGTTTGAACAACCATGTACTTTTTAACAGGTACAACTTAATTGTTTAATTGCCACTATTATTTATTTTTTATTTTAATTTTTTATTTATAATTTTAATTTATTGTGTTTACATAGATTCAAGTGTATGATCGAATATATCCCCCCCACTCCTGTGTTTCCCTTGGCTCCCCTTTCCCCCGCTACCCCCAATGCCTTCCTCCTTTTTCTCTAGAATTTGCTGTCCTGTTCTCTATAATGCTGTGTTATGTATATATAATTTCTCTAATCTCTTTCCCTTCTCTGATCCCATCTTTTTTACCACTTTCCATCTGACCGCTTTCTCTCTTGTCCCTTTCACCCTGCCTCTGCCTCTGTTCCTTTCCTTAGTTATCATTGTTCATTAGATTCGTCAAAGGAGTGAGATTATATGATGTATTTCTTTCTGTGCCTGGCTTATTTCACTTAGCATGATAGTTTCCAGGTCCATTCATATTATCTCTAAAGGTAAGATTTCCATCTTCCTCATGGCCATGTAGTATTCCATTGTGTATATGTACTACAGATTTTTTTTTTTTATTTTGGGGATAGGGGTTGAATTCATAATTAGTTTTTTATTACATTTTTTTATTATTCTTAATTTTAATGCAATGACATTGATAAATCAGGGTACATATGTTCAGAGAAAACACCTCCAGATCATTTTGACATTTGATTATATTGCATACTCCTCACCCAAAGTCCAATTATCTTCCATCACCTTCTATCTTGTTTTCTTTGTGCTCCTCCTCTCCTCCGACCTCCTGTCTATCCTTCTTCACCCCCTCCCCATCTTCTCCATCTTACCATCACATTCTTCTCCATGTCTCTGAGTCTCATTTTTATGTCCCATCTATGTATGGATTCATATAGTTCTTAGTTTTTTCTGATTTACTTATTTTATTCCATATAATGTTATCAAGGTCCATCCATGTTATTGTAAATGATCCGATGTCATCATTTCTTATGGCTGAGTAGTATTCCAAAGTATATATGTACCAAAGCCTATTAATCCACTTGTCCACTGATGGACACTTAGGCTGTTTCCGGATTTTTGCTATTGTGAACCATGCTGCCATAAACATGGGGGTGCATTTCTGCTTTTGGAACAGTTCTATGGTGTTCTTAGGGTATATTCCTAAAAGTGGGATAGCTGGGTCAAAAGGCAGTTCATTTTTAATTTTTTGGAGGAATCTCCATACTGTTTTCCACAGTGGCTCCACCAGTCTGCATTCCCACCAGCAGTGCAGGAGGGTTCCCTTTTCTCCACATCTTCACCAGCACTTATTCTGTGTTGTTTTGTTGATGAGCACCATTCTAACTGGTGTGAGGTGATATTTCATTATGGTTTTAATTTGCATTTCTCTAATCATTAGTGATGTTGAGCATTTTTTCATATGCCTATTGGCCATCTGTATGTCTTCTTTGGAGAAATGTCTATTCATTTCTTTTGCCCATTTTTTGATTAGGTTGTTTGTCTTTCTGCTGTTGAGATTTACAAGTTCTTTATGAATTTAGGTTATTAATCCCTTAACAGAAGTATTATCAAATATGTTCTCCCATTGTGCAGTTTGTCTTTTTATTCTGTTCTTATTGTCTTTAGCTGTGCAAAAGCTTTTTAGTTTCTTTCATATAGTCCCATTTGTTTATCCTGTCTTTTATTTCACTTGCCCGTGGACATAAATCAGCAAATATATTGCTGCAAGAGATATCAGAGCGCTTACTGCCTATGTTTTCTTCTAACATGCTTATAGTTTCACCACTTACATTTAAGTCTTTAATCCATTTTGAGTTTATGTTTGTGAATGGTGTAAGTTGGTGGTCTGGTTTCATTTTTTTGCAGGTAGCTTTCCAATTTTCCCAACGCCATTTATTAAAGAGGCAGTCTTTACTCCATTATATGCCCTTACCTCCTTTGTAAAATATCAGTAGTCCATACAGCTGTGGGTTTATTCCTGGGTTCTCTATTCTGTTTCATTGATCTATATGCCTGTTCTTGTGCCAGTACCAGGCTGTTTTGATTACAATGGCTTTGTAGTATAACCTGATATCAGAAAGTTTGACTCCTCCTACTTTATTCTTCTTTTTTCAGGTTGCTGAGGCTATTTGTGTTCTTTTTTGATTCCATATAAATTTTTAGAATATATGATCTATATCTTTAAAGTATGTCATTGGTATTTTCATTGGTATTGCACTGAATTTATAAATTGCTTTGGGTAATATAGACATTTTAATGATGTTTATTCTTCAAAACCATGAGCACAGTATATGCTTCCACTTGTTTGTATCTTCCTTGATTTCTTTAATCAATGTTTTATAATTTTTTTAGTACAAATCTTTAGTCTCCTTGGTTAAATTTACCCCTAGTTACTTTATTTTTTTGGTTGTAATAGTGAAGGGGAGTGTTACCTTAATTTCTCTATCTGACTGTCCATTGTTAGTGTATAAAAACGCCTCTGATTTCTGAGTATTAATTTTATATCCTGCTACTTTGATGAATTCATTTATCACGTTCAGTATTTTTTTGACTGAGACTTTAGGGTTTTCTAATATACAATATTATATCATCTGAAAATAATGATAGTTTTACTTCTTCTTTTCCAACTTGAATGCCTTTTATTTCTTCTTCTTGTCTGATTGCTGTGGCTAGGACTTCTAGGACTATGTTGAATATGAGTGGTGAAAGGGGGCACCCCTGCCTTGTTCTTGAACTTAAGGGGATTGCTTTTAATTTTTACCCATTGAGTATGGTGTTTGCTGTGGTTTTGTCATAGATAGTGTAGCATCCACCGGGTATGAGAACAAACGTCGGAGACTTTGAGGAGTTAAAATGTTACTTTATTGGCCAGTTTAACCTGCTCAGGGGCGAACTCCCAAGATGTCCGGAGACACCGTGCCCACAAGGAGCTGCAAACGGAAGCCACACCTGGAGCTTACAGCCAGGCCCTTATATATCCTAACTGAGTAAGCATAGTACAGAAGCAGATGTGGCAGTTTAGCCATTGGCTAGGGAGGTCACACGCAGCATAGTAACAGGGGCCGGCATAGCAACAGGGGCCGGTTTTAGCTTAGTGGCGAATTTCAAACCTAAAATTCTGATAAGGGTCTCTGACCTTCTTTGTTCCCAGCTTCACAGGAGCCATATCAGCACTTACTGTTCCTTCCATAGTTACACTCTTTGGCAGCCCCAGTACTCCCTGAATCTAACAATAGCTTTTATCATGTTGAGATATGTTCCCTCTATTCCCACTTTGCTGAGAGTTTTGATCATCAATGGGTGCTGGATTTTATCAAATGCTTTTTCTGCATCTATTGAAATTATCATGTGGTTTTTCTCCTTCCTTTTGTTTATGAGATGAATCACATTGATTGATTTGCAAATATTGTACCAGCCTTGCCTCCCTAGAATAAATCCTACTTGATCATGGTGTATGATTTTTTCCAAATATTGTTGGATCCGGTTTGCTAATATTTTGTTGAGGATTTAAGCATCTATATATATCAGAGATATTGGCCTATAATTTTCTTTCTTTGTATTGTCTTTGCTTGATTTTGGAATCAAAATTATGCTCGCCTCATAAAAGGAGCTTGGAAGTTGTCCGTCCTCTTGATTTTTTTGAAACAGCTGGATAAGGATAAGAGTTAGTTCTTCTTTGAATATTTGATAGAATTCACTTGTGAAGCCATCAGGCCCAGGACTTTTCTTTGTTGGAAGTTTTTGTTTTTGTTTTTGTTTGCATTTTTCTGAAGCTGGAAATGGGGAGAGACAGTCAGACAGACTCCCGCATGCGCCCGACCGGGATCCACCTGGCACGCCCACCAGGGGCAACGCTCTGCCCACCAGGGGGTGATGCTCTGCCCCTCCAGTGTGTCGCTCTGCCATGACCAGAGCCACTCTAGCACCTGGGGCAGAGGCCAAGGAGCCATCCCCAGTGCCCAGGCCATCTCTGCTCCAATGGAGCCTTGGCTGTGGGAGGGGAAGAGAGAGACAGAGAGTAAGGAGGGGGGGTGGAGAAGCAAATGGGCGCTTCTCCTATGTGCCCTGGCCTGGAATCGAACCCAGGTCCCCCGCACGCCAGGCCGACACTCTACCGCTGAGCCAACCAGCCAGGGCCTGTTGGAAGTTTTTTGATAACTGTTTCTATCTCATTTGGTATAATTGGTCTATTTAGGTTTTCTGATACTTCCAGATTGATTTTTGGAAGATTGTATATTTCAAGGAATTTCTCCATTTCATCTAGGTTGTCTAGTATTTATTTATTTTTATTTTTATTTTTTACATTTTATTTATTCGTTTTTTTAGAGAGAGGAGACACAGAGAGAGAAAGAGACAGAGTGAGGAAAGAGATAGAACAGAGGAGTAGCAGGAGGCATCAACTCCCATATGTGCCTTGACCAGGCAGGCCTGGGGTTTCAAACCGGTGACCTTAGCATTCAAGGTTGATGCTTTTACCCACTGTGCCACTGCAGGACAGGCTAGGTTGTCTAGTTTTTTGGCATACAGTTCTTCATAGTATTTTCTTACAGTATTATGTATTTCTGTTGTGTCAGTTGTTATTTGTCCACTCTAATTTCTAATTTTATTTATTTGAGTCCTCTCTCTTTTTTCCTTGGTGAGTCTAGTTAAAAGTTTATCAACTTTGTTTACCTATTCAAAGTACCAGCTCCTAATTTCATCAATCTTCTGTATTGTTTCTTTAGCCTCCATGTCATTTATTTCTGCTCTGATCTTTATTATTTTCTTCCTTCTAGTACATTTGGGCTTTACTTCCTGTTCTTCCTCTAGTTCTTTTAGATGCAGGGTTAAGTAGTTTATTTTACCTTTTTCTAGCTTCTTAAACTGTGCCTGTAGTGCTATGAACTTCCCTCTCAGTACTGCTTTTGCTGTGTCCCATAAATTTTGAGTTGTTGTATGCTCATTGTCATTCATTTCAAGGAACTTTTTAATGTCTTCTTTGATCTCATTCTTAATCCATTCGTTATTTAACAACCTGCTATTTAATTTCCATGTGTTTGAGAATTTTTGAGCTTTTCTGTTGTGGTTGATTTCTAGTTTCATGCCATTGTGATCAGAGAAAGTGCTTGATATTATTTCATTCTTCTTAAATTTGCTGAGGCCACTTTTGTGCCCTAACATGTGGTCTATCTTAGAGAATGTACCATGAGCAATTGAAAAGAATGTATATTTTGTTGCTATAGGGTGAAAGGTTCTGAAGATATCTATTAAATCAAGTTGATCTAGTGTGTCCTTTAAGTCTGCTGTTTCTTTGTTAATTTTCTTTCTTGAGGATATATCTAGTGATGTTAGTGGAGTATCGAAATCCCCAGTATCGCTGTTGATCTTGAACTTTATATCCATCAAAGTCTGCTTTATATAATTAAGTGCTTCTATATTAGGTGTGTAGATATTTATAATAGTTATATCTTCCTGTTGGATTGCTCCCTTTATCATTATGTAGTGGCCATTTTTATATCTTACTATATCCTTTGTTTTAAAGTCTATTTTGTCTGATATAAGTACAACTATCCCAGCTTTTTTCTCATTTCCATTTGCATGAAATGTTTTTTTCCATCCTTTTACCTTCAATCTATAGGCATCTTTTGTTTTAAGGTGTGTCTTTTGTAGACAGCATATCTACGGGTCCTGTTTTCTTGTCTAAGCAACTACCCTATCTCTTTTGATTGAATCATTTAGTCCATTTATATTTAAGGTTATTAATGATATGTAGTTGTTTATTACCATTTTATTCTAAAAAGCTGTATTCCTCTTTTGCTCTATTCTTTTCCCATTTTGATCAGTTTACAAGAAGCCCCTTAACATTTTCTGCTGCATTGGTTTGGTTGTAATAAATTCCTTGAGTTTTCTTTTTATTTTTGTCTGGGAAGCTTTTTATTACTTTTTCAATTTTAAATAATAGCCTTGCTGGATAAAGTAGTTTTGGTTGTACGTTTTTGTTCTCCATTATTTGAATATTTCTTGCCATTCCCTTCTGGTCTCAATTGTTTCTGTTGAGAAGTCTGATATCCTTATGGGGTCTCCTTTGTAAGTGATAGCCTTTTTTTCTCTAGCAGCTTTTAATATTTTCTCTTTATCACTTAGCTTTGGTATTTTAATTATGATGTGTCTTGGTGTAGATTTCTTAGGGTTTATCTTTAATGGAGTTCTCTGTGCTTTTTGAACTTCTGAGAGTTTCTCCTGCATTAATTTAGGGAAGTTTTCAGCTATGATATGATTGAACAAAGTCTCTATTCCTTGTTTTTTCTCTTCTTCTTCAGGAACCCCTATGATGCAGATGTTTTTTCTCTTCATGTTGTCACAGAGCTAAGAGTTTCCTCAGACTGTTTGAGTCTATTTTCTTTTTTCTTCTCTGCTTTCTTGCCATCATTCAACTTGTCCTCCAACTTGTTTATTCTATCCTCAGCTCCATCCATCCCATTTTTTAATTGCTTCCTTTGTGTTCTTCATTTCTGATGTTGTATTTGTCATCTCCAACTGATTCTTTTATAATATTTCAATATCCTTTTTTTATACTTGCTATTTCTTTAGGTGTTCATAATGACCATCCATTGTTGTTCTAAGTTTCCTAAGCATCCTTACAATCATTATTTTGAACTCTGCTTCTGGAAGTTTGGTTATTTCCATATCACTCAGATCATTTCCTGGACGTTTCTCTTGTGGTTTCATTTAAATTGCACTTCTCTGTCTTCTCATTATGTCTGTGTGTTTGGGTGTTTTGTTTGTAGAGCTGGTTGAGTCTAGGCTTGGTGTTGTCTGCCTCCAGTTTTCAATTGTGTTATTTCTAGGTTTTCTTGAGTTGGCATCAGCTCTTATTTGTAATCCACTTTCAGATTTGGGCCGCTTTGAAGTCTTGATTTGTTTGTTTTCTTTACAAGTGATAGTCTTGTTTACTGATCTCAGCAGGGGGCTTCCTTGAAACTGTATACAGGAATGTGGTGGGTGTAACCGGAGACTCTGAAGGCCACTTCCACCAATTAATCTCTCTGGGGGCAGGGTGTTTTCTCAGCTTCAATAGGGGGAGATGTATTTTAGATCTCCATGGAGACCTGAGTTACTGTCCCTCCTCCCCACTTCTTGGTTTCAGCTGTGTCTTGTTGCGCTGACTGGAGCTGGAGAGATGTCCGTAGAAATGTGACCCAGAAGCACTTTAGTTTTTTGTTTTGTGAAAAGATCAGCCCCTCCCTCTGCTATGGCCACCCCCAGCACTGAATGAGTCAGCTTCTCAGGTTGTCCCCTGTATTCCTGTGCCCCTCACCATCTGTCACTCTCTCTCCCCTTTCTTTTTGGAAGACAAGCCGGCCCTTTCAACACACCTCATTCCCTGGTCACCAGGCAAATGGCTGTGACCAGTTTTTCTGCTCTTTTCCTTGCAGTGAGAGCCCTTCTAGGCTCTCAGCCTCACCCCCCCCCCCTCTGTTTCTGTAAGCAGGGAAGATTCAGGCACTCTCTACCAGGTTTGTTGTAGCTTCTTCTTTCCTCCTTGGTTTTTGAGAGCTGCTCTTGTAGTCCAGAGTTGGTTTTTCACGCTGATTGTTCCTAAATTAGTTTGTAATCCAGTTCGGTGGTGTGAGCTGAAAGTCTGAGTGTCTGCCTACTCTGCTGCCATCTTCAGGTCCTCACATACCACAGTTTTTTAAGCCACTCATCCACTGAAGGATGCTTGGGCTGTTTCTAGATCTTGGCTATAGAAAACAATGCTGAAATATACATGGGGTACATTTCTTTTTTTGAATCAGTGTTTTGGTATTTATAGGATATATTCCTAAAAGTGGGATTACTGGGTCAAAGAGCAGTTCCATTTTTAAATTTTTGAGGCATCTCCATACTTTTTTCCACAGTGGCTGAACCAGTCTGCATTTCCATCAGCATTGCAAGTGGGTTCCTTTTTCTCCACACCCTCTCCAGCACTTATTATATTTTGTTTTGTTAATAAGCACCATTCTCACAGATGTGAGGTGGTACCTCATTGTGGTTTTAATTTGCATTTCTCTAATGGTTAGTAATGTTGAACATTTTTTCATATGTTTCTTGGCCATCTGTATGTCCCTTTTGGAAAAGTGTCTATTCATTTTTTTCCCACTTTTTGATTGGATTGTTTATCTTTCTTCTGTTGAGTTTTACAAGTTCTTTTTAAATTTTGATTATTAACCCCTTATCAGGCCCTGGCCGGTTGGCTCAGTGGTAGAGCATCGGCCTGGTGTTCAGAAGTCCCAGGTTCGATTCCCAGCCAGGGCACACAGGAGAGGCGGCCATCTGCTTCTCCACCCATCCCCCTCTCCTTCCTCTCTGTCTCTCTCTCCCCTCCCGCAGCCGAGGCTCCATTGGAGCAAAGATGGCCCGGGCACTGGGGATGGCTCCTTGGCCTCTGCCCCAGGTGCTAGAGTGGCTCTGGTCACGAAAGAGTGATGCCCCGGATGGACAGAGCATCGCCCCCTGTTGGGCATGCCAGGTGGATCCCAGTTGGGCGCGTGCGGGTGTCCGACTGACTGTCTCCCCGTTTCCAGCTTCAGAAAAGTACAAAAACAAAACGAAACAAAAAAAACCCTTATCAGACATTTTGGTGAGTATATTCTCCCATTGTGTGGGTTTTCTTTTTATTTTGTTCATAGTATTTTTTGCTGTGCAAAAGCTTTTATTTTCATATAGTCCCATTTGTTCATCCTGTGTTTTATTTTATTTGCCTATGGAGATAAATCAGCAAAAATATTGCTACACGATATATCAGAGAGTTTACTGGTTATGTTTTCTTCCAAGATGTTTATGGCTTCATGACTTACTTTTAAGTGTTTTATCCATTTTGAGTTGATTTTTGTGAATGATGTAAGTTGGTAATCTAGTTTCATTTTTTTGCAAGTACCTGTCCAACTTTCCCTACACCATTTGTTAAAGAGACTGTCTTTATCCCATTGTATGTTCTTACCTCCTTTGTCAAATATCAGTTGTCCCTAGAGCTGTGGGTTTATTTCTGGGTTCTCTGCTCTGTTCCATTGATCTGTATGTTTGCTCTTATGCCAGTACAAAGATATTTTGAGTATGTAGCCTTGTAGTATAACTTGATATCAGGAAGTGTAATACCTTCCACTTCATTCTTCTTTTTCAGGATTGCTGAGGCTATTCTTGTTCTTTTTTGGTTCCACATAAATTTTTGGAATATTTGTTCTATATCTTTGCAGTATCTCATTGGCATTTTAATAGAAATTGCATTGAATTTATAGATTGCTTTGGGTAATATAGACATTTTAATGATGTTTATTCTTCATATCCATGAAAATGGTATATGCTTATCTTATTTGTATCTTCTTTTAAATTTTATAAAAATATAGAAGACACACAAAGTATTCTAAAATACTGAATGCCCCAGTATTAGTAAATCAGATAAACATATTTCTTGCAGTCACTGCGACAGTGTGTTATGAAAAAAAAGTTTACTTGTATCGACCAGTTGATTAGTTATCCAGAAATTCAATGAATTGATATTAAATAGAGAGCCAGTTTTTGTTTGTTATTTATTTTTCTCTCAATACTTTTGCATGACTTTTCTGTCTCTTGAATGCATCATCACAGCTGTAGAGTTTTCATACTATTTTTCTCAAGAGCTATTAGGTATTTAAAAAAATACAACCATAAAAATCTGTGTAAATAGACAACATATTTTTTTTAATAAATTTTTATTAATGTTAATGGGATGACATTAATATTTCAGGGTACATATATTCAAAGAAAACATGTCTAGGTTATCTTCTCATTAAATTATGTTGCATACCCCTCACCCAGAGTCAGATTGTCCTCCGTCACCCTGTCTAGTTTTCTCTGTGCCCCTCCCCCTCCCCCTAACTCTCTCCCTCCCTCCCTCCTGCATCCTCCCTCCCCCCACGCCTGGTAACCACCACTCTCTTGTCCATGTCTCTTAGTCTCGTTTTTATATTCCACCAATGTATGGAATCATGTAGTTCTTGTTTTTTTCTGATTTACTTATTTCACTCCGTATGATGTTATCAAGATCCCACCATTTTGCTGTAAATGATCTGATGTCATCATTTCTTATGGCTGAGTAGTATTCCATAGTGTATATGTGCCACATCTTCTTTATCCAGTCTTCTATTGAAGGGCTTTTTGGTTGTTTCCATGTCTTGGCCACTGTGAACAGTGCTGCAATGAACATAGGGCTACATGTGTCTTTACGTATCAATGATTCTGAGGTTTTGGGGTATATACCCAGTAGAGGGATTGCTGGGTCATAAGGTAGTTCTATTTGCAGTTTTTTGAGGAACCACCATACTTTCCTCCACAATGGTTGCACTACTTTACATTCCCACCAACAGTGTATGAGGGTTCCTTTTTCTCCGCAGCCTCTCCAACACTTGCTATTACCCGTCTTGTTGATAATAGCTAATCTAACAGGGGTGAGGTGGTATCTCATTGTAGTTTTGATTTGCATTTCTCTAATAACTAATGAAGCTGAGCATCTTTTCATATATCTGTTGGCCATTTGTATCTCTTCCTGGGAGAAGTGTCTGTTCATGTCCTCTTCCCATTTTTTTATTGGATTGTTTGTTTGTTTGTTGTTGAGTTTTATGAGTTCTTTGTAAATTTTGGATATTAGGCCCTTATCTGAGCTATTGTTTGAAAATATCAGTTCCCATTTAGTTGGCTGTCTGTTTATTTGGGTATCGGTTTCTCTTGCTGAGCAAAAACTTTTTATTCTGATGTAGTCCCATTCATTTATCTTTGCCTTCACTTCTCTTGCCATTGGAGTCAAGTTCATAAAATGTTCTTTAAAACCCAGGTCCATGAGTTTAGTACCTATGTCTTCTTCTATGTACTTTATTGTTTCAGATCTTATATTTAGGTCTTTGATCCATTTTGAATTAATTTTAGTACACGGGGACAGGCTGTATAATCTTATATTTTCTGTTTTAAGAATTGTGGTTTGAAATCCATTTACCTACTTTGAATAAAATTTACCATCAGTTAACCAGGATGATTAGCTGTCATATACACATGGTATACACTTTAAGATATTCTTCTAGATCAATTCAGAGAAAGTTGCATATTTTAATAAAAAGAATTTTTTTGCCTAACCAGGCAGTAGTGCAGTGGGTAGAGCATCAGACTGGGATGTGGAGGATCCAAGTTCGAGACCCTGAGGTTGCCAACTTGAGTGCAGGCTCATCTGCTTTGAGCAAAGATCACCAGCTTGAGCCCAAGGTTGCTGGCTCGAGCAAGGGATCACTCAGTCTGCTGTAGCCCCCCAGCCAGGGCACATATGAGAAAGCAATCAATGAACAATTAAGAAGCTGCAATGAAGAATTGATGTTTCTCGGCCCTGGCTGGTTGGCTCAGTGGTAGAGCGTCGGCCTGGCTTGCAAAAATCTCGGGATTGATTCCTGGCCAGGGCACACAGGAGAAGCACCCATCTGCTTCTCCACCCCTCCCCCTCTCCTTCCTCTTTGTCTCTCTCTTCCCCTCCTGCAGCCAAGGCTCCATTAGAGCAAAGTTGGCCTGGGTGCTGAGGATGGCTCAATGGCCTCTGCCTCAGGTGCTAGAATGGCCCTGGTTGCAACAGGGCAACACCCCAGATAGGCAGAGCATCACCCCCAGGTGAGCATGCTGGGTGTTTTCCAGTCGGGCACATGTGGGAGTCTGTCTGACTGCCTTCCCATTTCCAACACCAGAAAAATACAAAAAAAAATAAGAATTAATGTTTCTTATCTCTCTCCTTTCCTGTCTGTCTGTCCCTATCTGTCCCTCTCTGTCTGTCACAACAAAAAAAATATTTTTTTTATTATGGTAAGAACATTTAACATGAGACTCCTTAACAAAAATTTAGGTGCATAATACTGTACTGTTAACTATATGTACAGTGTTGTACAAGAGAACTCTAGAACATTTTTATCTTGTATAACTAACATTTTATACCTATTAACATAAACTCCCCATTTTCCTATCCTCTCAACACTTAGCTGATATAGTTAATCAGAGTCAGAAAGACCCATGTAACAGGCGTTATTGAGAGAAAACCTGCCGGGCTATCTTGTAAGGGAGAACAGCCCCCAGTTCTCTAACAGGTAGGGTTAAATAGGGGATTCAAGGGTGGGGGCTGGTAGTCATTAAGGGAAAATGTAGCTTTTGGTGTTCTATGTAAGATTAACCATAAATAAGCTAGGGAACCTTGCACACCTGTGTTAGTCACCTGGATGCCCAGGGGGTAGTGACCTGGAATATCCAGTTTGTTAGTGTCCCTTTGCCCACTTAAAGGAGGAGGGATCATGGCCCCCACCTACAAAGCTATCATTTTAGCCTTTTGTTATATGGTTGAGGGCTGATGATTATTTTTCTGTAGCTATTTTCTATTTGTAAGTGGTGGCAAGTATGGGGAAGGGATGACTGGCCTCGGGCTGCAGTGGTAAAGTAGGGACCTTTTGGTAGGAGGCTTGGAGTTACAGGAGTTTATGGACAGTTAGTGAAGGCCTTTATGTGGTCCTGGAGGAAATTAAGGAAAAGGTGCAGGAGACAGACCACATGCTGAGAATAACAAAAATTAGAGTGGAATGGACTAAAAAATGGTAATAGCTTTATAAAGGCAGTATTGATAGGTCTGGATAAATTTAAAGGTTCTTCCAGGTCCCCTTTTGTGGTCCCATAGAGTGGTTTTGCAAAAAGACTGTAATTGGGGATTCATTAGTGGAGGAACCAGCAATTCCTAAGAAAGAGAAGAAGTCAGTTTTGGTGGAAAGAAGAGGTATTGATGTTATTAGGCTTTTTCGATCTGTAGCTATTTCCTTTTTGTTGTGAGAGATTTGTACTCCCATGTAGGTTACAATGTGTTGGGAAAGCTGAACTTTGGAAGAGGATACTCGATAGCTTTTTTCAGCTAGGAAATTGAGAATGACAGAGGTGTCTTGTAGAGAAGCTAAAGCTTGGACAAAGAGATGAGGACTGTCTCTGAAGCCTTTGGGCTTCAAGTTAGTTGTTGGGCATTCATAGTATCAGGATCAGTCCATGCAAAGAGATTTTGACATTACAGATATAGAGGAATGATGAAGAAACTCTGTTAAAATATAGTACTGTGAAGAAGGAAGATGAGGAGGAGATTGAGGATAGGATGGTGTATGGGTTGGGAATGACTGAGGTAATGGGTAATTCTGCTGGTTAACAGCCCTGAGATTGCACTAAGTGATCTTGCACTAGGCTTTAGAACTGGTAGTATGGGAATATTGAAAGGAGAATTTTTTGGTTTTAGTAATCCCACTTAGAGGAATTTTGAGATTAAGGGTTTTAGACCCTTTAGATGGATTAGAGAAATGGGATATTGGAAAATAAAAGGATAGGTGTTGGGGTTCTTGAGATGAATAAAGATGGGAGTGTAATGTTTGGCAACTGAGGGTTGGAAGGTGTCCCAAATAATGGGATTTACCTCCTCTGGCAGAAGTGAAAGAGGGTTTGTGACCGAGTCTGTATCTGCTGCCAGCAAAAGGAGAATATTGGCTGAGGAATTGTTATGTGTAATAGTCAAGATTAGGGTAGTTCAGAATTTGGAGAGTATATCTCTACCTGGTAGTGGGGTAAGACATTGTAGAATGACTAAGAGATGGTGAGTAAATTTTATGTCCTCTATAGTGCATAGGAGGGGTTGAGTTATTAAGGGATTGGTTTTCATTTCTGAGACTCCAATGATTGTTGTGTTGGAGGTGGTGAGAGGGCTGGAAAACTTAGAGAGGGTGGAAAACATGGCCCTGGGGTCTATAAGAGAGGAGGTAGGCTTACCTGCCATAAGAAGTTTTACCCTGGGCTCAAAGTGTGCGATAAATATGGAGGCCAGCTGCCCAGGTCCTCTTCAATCCTCAGTTGCCAGTCCCAGAAAATCTGTCAGAGATCCAAGTGTGGTATTTTTTATGGGAAGGTTTGTTCCAGTCCCCCTTCAGCGGCTGGGGCAATCTACCACCTAATGTCCCTCAAGGTGACAGTGAGGACAGGGACCTGGAGGAGGTCGGGGATTAGGGCACTGCTTTGCCCAGTGGCCATGTTGTCTGCATTTAAAGCAGGGCCCTGGTGGGTCTGAAGAAGTTCCAGACATCCCTTTCGAGGGGTTTTTGAGCCCACTGAAGGGTGTCCCCAGAGGGCCTTCACTAGCATAAGGTAGTTTTCCTGATCTCTCCTCTTCTGGTTTTCCCTTTCCTGTTCCTCCCCATTACGAAATACTTTAAATGCAAGGTTTTGGAGATCTCTTTGGGGTGTTACTGGCTGATCCTCCAACTTTCTAAGTTTTTTTCCAAATGTCTGTGGCAGATTGAGATATGAAGTGGGAGTGTAAGAGAACTTTGCTGGCTGGGGTTGTCGGGTCTACCTAGAATATTTTTGGAGTGCCTGGGATATGCATTCAAGAAATTATCCAGGGTTTTCTTGGGGGTGCTGAACAATTTCCTTGATTTTGTCATAGTTTACAGTCTTATTTGCTCATTTGTTTAATGCTTAGAGTAGGTAATCAGTATTAAGTTTTCTAGCTGTCCAATTTTGGTGGTCTCTTTGGTACCTCCAATTAGGGTCTATGTTAGGAACTGCAGTGGTACCTATGGAATTGGCATTGTTTCTAGTATGGGCCTCATCTGTGATTTGCTGGGCAGTAATCCAGACTTGGTCTTTATCAGAGGGAGTGAGGGAAGAAGTTAGGATTATGTAGAGATCCTGCCATTTAAGGTCATAGGATTGTGTAAGGTATTTGAAATCTTTTAAGTAAGTGTCTGGGTCAGAGGAAAAGGAGCTTAAACGACATTCAATTTGGGATAAGTCAGTCAGGAGATAGGGATGGAGATTTTTCCGTCCCCACCACCTCGCATAGGGGATAGAGACCAGCCAGGTGTGGGATTTGAGAGGAGGATTGTAAATGAGGTTGATTATGATGTTGAGGGCAGAGGTTAGGAGGGGAAAATGGAGGAGAGGGGGAAGTTGGCAAAGTGATTTCGGGCTCTATGTTGGGTTTGTATGAGGGTGGAGGTTGAGGTGCAGGTTGTGGCACCATGTGGTCAGAGGGGTCAAAAAGATTAGAGCTTAGAGGAGAGTTGGAGGAACACTGGGGAGAAGGGTTTCTTCCTAAAGTATTTGGTCGAGTAAGAGAAACAGAGGGAGGGTCGAGATCGGAGAAAGAAGAAAGCCTGCACATAGGGAATTTCTGAGACCTTCTCTGTCCAGTGGCAAAAAATATTGAGACCTTTGAGTGTACTGTAATCAAAAGTACCATTTTCTGGCCATTGGGAACCATTGCCTAGTTTATATTGGGGTATGGTGATTTGAATTGGGAGGTCCCCATGGTAGGTAAAAGAGGTAGATGTGAGTTTGGAAGGAAGGAGGAGCATCCCCCTTCTTCCTCTTCCAATTGTAGAGAAAAGAAGAGGAAGAATTGTTGGGGTCATCACCCAGGAGAATTCAATCCCAGTGAGTAGGAGGTTTCTTGGCCAGGCACCTGGGCTTCCTAAACATAAGTCAGAGTAGACAAGAAACCCTTAGGTCTACCTCCCCAGATTTTTAGGGTAAAAAATTTGGAAGAGTGCCTACCGGAAGAAGGAAAGGTGAAGAAGGATCCCTAGTCCTGGTCTGGCGGGGGTTCAGAACAAGGTCACAGAGCCAGCCAATCTCAGGACCAAGCAGAATCAGGAGTAAGCCTGGAATGGGCTGCCACTATCCACTGGTTCCCTGGTCGTAAGCTTGGGTGAGAGCTGGGAGATTGTTCAGGCAACCAGAGCCCAGTCCTGGGTTTTGGCACCAAATGATAGAATCAATTGGAGTCCAAAAGACCAGTGTTAACAGGCTTTATTAAGAGAAAATCTTCCGGGCTGCCTTGTAAGGGAGAACAGCCCCCGGTTCTTTAATAGATAGGGTTAAGTAAGGGATTTGAGAGTGGGGACTGGTAGTCATTAAGGAAAAATGTAGCTTTCAGTGATCTATGTAAGATTAACCTTGAATAAGCTAGGGAACTTTCCACACCCGTGTTAGTCACCAGGATGCCCAGGGGATAGTGACCTGGAACATCCAGTTTGTCAGTGTCTTTTTGTCCATTTAAGGGAGGAGAGGGTCATGGCCCCCACCTGCAACCTTATCATTAGCAACCACCATTCTACTCAGTTTCTATGAGTTTGCTTATTTTAGGTACCTCATATAAGTTTAATCATGCAAAACTAGTCCTCTGTGACTAATTACACCAAGCAAAATTATGTTATTCTCTATTTTTTATTGATTTAAATCTATTGTGTTAACATAGATTCAAGTGTCCCTCCAAATACATCCCCCCACCCCTGTGTTTTCCTCAGCATCCCCCTTGCCCTCCATTTTTTAAACACAGATAGTACTACATTGTTATTTTAGAGTTCATTGACCAAACAATAATCTAGCCAAGAATCATAACTGTAGACTATGAACGAAATATCTATTAGGTCACCAAAAGAGGGATACACAAGTCTTAGTAAATTTTATAAGAAGTTTATTTATGCATCTGAAAACAGTTGGGCTGAGACCCTAGTGGCATCAGCAGTGAAAGATTAAAAAGCCTCAGCCTACATAGGACTGAGTTTGGGAGTATTTATTGCCACAGAGGAAAAGCTTCTGTTACCTGTGGAGGTTTAAACAATGGGGGAGGGGGAAGGGACAGTGGTGCTGCCTAAGTAAAAAACATTCAGATAAGTGGTGGGGAGATGACTGTCAGGCTGCCTCAGGGTCACGCAGAAGTAAGATATCAATCAGGATTGCTCAATTAGAGTCACAGGAACTTTCCTGATTCTGGATTACCTAAAATTCAACCTGGCTAGTTGAGGCTATTGGTAAAGGGTCCTGAATGTGAACCTACCATTCCAGTTTTTGTTGTTTAAGGACAAAGGAAAAAGGTTTCTTTTTTCTGTAGCTACTTCCTGCTGGCTAGGGTCATTAACATGCTTAGGGGAAGAGATAAATAGAAGTTGGCTGGTTGTCAATATCAGTGTTATGAGGTTCAGTAGGACCTGGTATGAAGTGATGTTTGAAGTAGCATTATCTCTCTGATGAATTGGTTTGTTAATGCCCTAAGGTTATCCTGGAGAAAATTACAAATGTGGTCCAAAAATTAAAATAAAGATGAGGAGGGTAACAGGACCTATAAAAGGGAATAGCCATGTATACCAATTGATCTTATCTAACCAGGCATTCCAGGTGGGAAGGCACTCAGACTTGATAGTCTGGAGGAGGAAGACTGTGGCATACCCAGCTACTTGTTTTCCTTAGTGTGTGTAAGGGCTGCTAGCATTAAACAAAGTGTGGTCCTCATTAAGCAGGGATTGGTCTGTTATGTGGAGAAAGAGATATTCTGAAATCCAGAATTCCAAAACATGAGTGAGTGTATCTTGTTTATGCAGAGGCAGGAGAGTGGCAGAATTAAATTCTGTGCATTTGTCCAGGATGACATGTGGAAAGGCCATAAAGACAATATGAAAGGTTTGAATTTGGGAGGAAGGAAGAATTTGTTTAGCTTTGTGAGATAGCAAGACGGAAAGATTATGAAAGAAAAAAAAACTATTGTTGGTTATCCAAAAGTGAGTTTTTTGGTTCTTGTGTGAGAAGAGTGGCTGCTGCTAGAGCCCATAGGCCAGGAGTCCCCAAACATTTTACACAGGGGGCCATTTCACTGTCCCTCAGACCTTTGGAGGGCCAGACTATAAAAAAAACTATGAACAAATCCCTATGTACACTGCACATATCTTATTTTAAAGTAAAAAAACAAAATGGGAACAAATACAATATTTAAAATAAAGAACAAGTAAATTTAAATCCACAAATTGACCAGTATTTCAATGGAAACTATGCTCCTCTCACTGACCACCAATGAAAGAGGTGCCCCTTCCAGAAGTGCAGTGGAGGCTGGATAAATAGCCTCAGGGGGCCGCATGCGGCTTGCAGGCCATAGTTTGGGGACACCTGCCATAGGCAGCTTGGCCATTCCTTAAAAGTAGACTTCAGTTGTTTAGATATATATACTATGACTTGTAGGTCTGGCCCTAGATCTTATTCTTTTTTTTTTTAAATAAATTTTTATTAATGGTAATGGGATGACATTAATAAATCAGGGTACATATATTCAAAGAAAATATGTCTAGGTTATTTTGTCATTAAATTATGTTGCATACCCCTTGCCCAAAGTCAGATTGTCCTCCACCACCCTCTATCTAGTTCTCTGTGCCCCTCCCCCTCCCCCTAATTCTCTCCCTCCCTCCCTCCCATGTCCTCCCTCCCCCCACCCCTGGTAACCACCACACTCTTGTCCATGTCTCTTAGTCTCGTTTTTATGTTCCACCAATGTATGGAATCATGTAGTTCTTGTTTTTTTCTGATTTACTTATTTCACTCCGTATAATGTTATCAAGATCCCACCATTTTGCTGTAAATGCCTAGATCTTATTCTAAAAGGCTGACAGCTACTTCATTCCTTTCATCAGTATAAAGGTTTTTTTCTTTTAATTTTTTTTATTATTTATTTTTTACATTTTATTTATTCATTTTTTTAGAGAGAGGAGACACAGAGAGAGAAAGAGACAGAGAGAGGAAAGAGATAAAAAGAACAGAGGGAGGAGCAGGAAGCATCAACTCCCATATGTGCCTTGACCAGGCAAGCCTGGGGTTTTGAACCAGCGACCTCAGCATTCCAGGTCAACGCTTTTACCCACTGTGCCACCACAGGTCAGGCAACTCATCAGTATAAAGTTTTAAGGGCTTGGTGAGATTGGGGAGAGTAAGGGCGGAAGTTGATACAAGAGTTTTTGGAGGTTTTAAAGGGTACAGAGATGTTCAAGGTGAGATTTAGGGGCTCTAAAAAGGGGCCCTTAGTCATCTAATATAGGGGCTCTGCTAGAAGCCACAGGGGTGGAATTCAGATTTGAAAGTAACCTGCAGTCTGAGGAAAGATAGAAGTTCTTGTTTTGAGGTTGGTGTGGACAAGGGGGAAATTAGTTTATTCTGGTCACTCATAGCTTGGTGTTGAGGAGTGATAATGAGTCTTAAGTTACTTGGGGAGTTTAAATTTGGTCCTTTTTAAGGAAAGCTCTGTAATTTTCTATTTGCTAGGCAGTTGAGGGGGTGACGGTATTTTGTTGTGATAATTGACAAGAAGGGTTGCAGAGAAGGAGATCATCTACATATTGGAGAAGAATGCTATGGTTTAAATCTAAAGTAGGTAATTCAGAAGCTAGGTTTAGTCCCTGAGAAAGGATTTTCCAAGTGAGTTGGTAAGAATATAGTGAGGCAGGATCATCCAGGTAAAAGCAAATAGGTTTTGAGAGTCTGGGTGTAGGGGAATGGTGAAGAAAGCATCCTTAAGATTGAGGACTGTGAAGAGGGAGGTATTAGGGGGAATGAGGGATAAGGTTGTGTAAGGATTGGAACACAACTGGATGAATGGGGAGAACTGCCTGGTTACTAATGCTTAGGTCCTAAACTAGGCAATAAGGACTAGCTGGTTTATTTTATTGGTAAAATGGAAATATTATGTGGTGAATTTTTAAGTTTTAAGAGGTTTTGTGAAAGAAGAGTGATGATGGGCTGTAGGTCTTTAATTTTCTCTAAAGAAAGTGGACACTGTGGCTGAGAAAGATATGAAAGTAAGGTCTTTTAATTGAATTCATGTGAGAGTATGTTGACAGGCTATAGAAAGGGTGAATGTGTCCTAAACTGGTGGATTATCCTGAGAAGAAGGCTGTGGGAACTCTTTAAGTTCAAGAGTAGTGAGCATGAGGAAGAGAGAGGGATCTGAATTAAAGAGTGGAGGTGTTAGTATAAGGGAGGCTCTATATTTGGATAAAATATCTTTTCTTGGAATGGGAAATTGGAAATCTGGGAATAATGAGAGAAGAATGGGTAAAGGAGTGAGTTCTTAGATTACAGAGAAGATGGAGGATAATCAGTGTGTTTGAGGAAATGAAGCATGTGGACCCTAATACTTGAAATGAAGGAAAAAGACAAGGCCCTGAAATTTTGGGGAGTGCCAAGTTATTGGTCTCCATACTTAATATGAACAAAATAACCTTACTGATGACCTGTAGAATTACTTGAGTTTTTGTTATTCAGATGGTGGCTGTGGAGGCCTGTAGTAACACTGGGGTTCTTTATTTGTTTTCTCCCAGGATGCCAAGAAATGTTGCTGCATCCAGGCTGGTACTGGGTAGAGACCAGATCTGGAAGAGGAGGGCCCCCATGCCTTGAGGGGCTCATGAGAAATCTGACTCCCGATGACCTGCATGCCTACAAGGAGAGCAGAGTCTGGCTGGTAGCCTGGTATTGGAACATAAGCAGTTCCAGCGCACCTTCTTTACAAACTTAAAACAGGCCTCTGGTGAAGAGCTGGAAACTTCCTACTGGAATTTGGGTAGGAGTGTTTTGTTCTCTTTTTGAAGTTTTATTTTCAGGATGACCACCTTGGCAATCATCTTTAAGGCCTGTATTTGGCCTAGTCTCTCTTCCTCTTCCCAATTAATGAAGATCTTAAAGGCCAGCTTTAGAATGCTTCTAACATCGCTCTTTACTATATAGTATTTTCCATCTTCTCTGTAATAAGAAGGCCAAAATTAGGTAAACTAAAATTTACTTAGCAACTGATGTTTCAGTATTGTTATTTTAAAATATCTAGATATTCAATACTTTTTGTCAAAACTCAGTAATTAAAAACAACAAATATAAGTACTCCTTATTGCTTATCTGAGAAATCTGCTCAGGTGGCTATGTGTTATTTTCCTTTTAATAATATTTACCTTATAGAAATTTGCATTTTAAATGATGGCATAAATAATATTTGGTGAGCTTTGAATTGTTTTTGGAACCATACCTCTGGCCCTGAAAAAACTTTATTTGTAAAACAAGGATAATTGTTTTTAATACCTCAAGGACTGGCTTGCCACCCAACTGTTGACAAAAGACTAACAAATTCACCTATTTTTGGAAATTTTTTCATCTGGATATATATATTCAGGCTCTATTGCAATTACAGAGAAGTCTACATATGTTAAGTTCATTTCTGAAAATCATAAAGGCATAAATATAGTCTTGGGAATGGAAAAACATGTCTAGCTCCAAGTTGATCAGTCAGCTAGAATATGGCCTAATTAACTCTGGTGGAACTGAGATCAAGCCACTTATTTTAAAATAAAATTAAAGACATAGATATGGACAAAAAGGGGCCACATGCCACCTGAATGGTAACTTTACAGAATCAGAAACTTAAATTAACCACAAAGGATGGTCTGAAATTAAAATTTCTAACTAAAAGCAGTTCCTGAAAAGTAGTCATGTCCTAAAGAGGTATTTTTCTCTAATAAACGTCAATGATTACCTTAATCTAGCCTGTCTATTTATTGTCTTTTGCATCTACAGTATTGTACCTGCTAAATGCAGGTAATCTTCTTTTCTTGTTCTGCCCTCAGAGGCAGAACCCACAAATCCCCTCATTGTTATTGTTATCATGTTAACTATGTACTATCTTATGCTTGTCTATGTAAAAAAAGTTTCAGTACTTTTTACTCAGTTACAGAGATTATCCAACCTTGTTTGCTTGCACCTCTCTAATTTCTCATCAATCCATATAACACATAACCTCCTATGATTGTATAAAATAAGTGATAAAACTGCATTTTCCTAATGTGTTGAGACTTTGCCTCCTGGCAATTGTTGACATTAAAACTTCTTACAGGTTTGGAGGTATTTTTACATTGAAAAGAAATTTAAATAAATGAGTATGTGAAAATTAAATCCTCTGGAAGAGAAATCTAGACACAAATCGTAGAATCTATCTCACAAAAAACAGTAGTGCAAATGACTTTTACAAGGTCCAGATGACACAAAGCCTAAATGGTGGAGACAGAAAATTCCCAGTATGCATAGAACAACAAGAATTTCAGATGGACAGACAAAATAGATAAAACCATTCAAATGAAAATTGACTACATATGAATAAGATAATTACAGTACAAATACATGAGCATGACACATAAATAAAACCCAATTAAGCCTAATAACAGAGTTGCAATTTGGCCCTTGTAAAGCCAGTAGCCATGGCCACCAACACAGCCGCCTGGCCCATGCAGGTTCACATTTGATTTGCACAGATGGTAATGAAACAATGAAGCCAAGAACTAGTGGGCCATCATCTTTATCCTAGCTTGCACCTGGTGGGCAAGAAATGCACAGAGTGGGAAAACACTTCCCTTTCCATTCAGGGCTCCCAAAGCCACTGACTTAACTGAGTTTCCTAGAATCAAATTTTCTACCTCGCCAGCCTTATTCACCTCTGTTCCCCATCTCCTTTTCCCTGCACAAACTCTACACAAACTGGCTTCTCCTTTAGCACTCCACTATCTTGGCTGCTTCTCCTCTCCTCCACATGGCCGTTTTTCTGCTCTCCTACTGCATGGGTTCCTCTGCCTCATTTTATAGTGTAGAAATCAAAACCTTTAATCCAATATACAAACAAAAAAGTCTCTAATACAAAGTCAGTTAGGGTGGGAAAGGCTTAGTCTTAAAACTAAGCCTTAGGCTATAACGACCCTGCCTGCTTACAACCTGTCCCCCACACCCAATGCAAACTATAAGAGAGCAAACATATATATCATATTTACAAACTTATTTGACCAACATTCCACCCTTTTTGCTTGCTTTACAATCTAAAGCACAGGTATTAATGCACAAGGAAATTAGGCATATTACACAAATTGTAACAACACAAATCATATAGTTTCAACAACTACAAAGGTACATTTCACCAGTCTCTGAGTACTTTGCCAAAAGCAAAAAATGTCCTCAGACTTCCTTCTAGCCATGGGAAAATCTTCCCGGGGCAGGGGGAGGGCCCCCATCAAAGCCACCCCCCACCACCATCAGGGTATTTCACATTGTCCAAAATCCAAAAGTCCACCCAACAAAAGAGCCAGTGCTTACTCCAGTCATAGTCCAAGAATCAGTCCACGCACATGGGGCCTCAGCCACCTTCCTCATTCTTGCCATCCTGGCAGGTCTTACACTGTCCCAAAGAGGAGCATGTGGCAATGGCAGTCAGCATTTCCATCTCTGCTCTGGAGAGCATGATGGCATTCACCCCTATGTCTCAAAATTGCAGATCTACCAAGGGCATAGTAGGTACTTCTTGCTGCTGGGCTCTCACCTTCTGGAGAATGCAGATCACAACTCCAGAACGATTCTCCTCATCCTCCAAATAGGAACTGAAAACATCAGCTCCTGCTGCCATGCTCGAACCTTGGGCTGCCACCACCTTCTGCTCAGCAGGCCTTGCAGCCACAGCTCCAGCCTCAGCCCCAGCCTCCCACCACTGCTGGATCTCCACAACATCCAGGGTAATCTCCAACTCACAGACCTGTGATTCCTTCTCCAGCAGCTGCTCCATTTTCAAGCGAATCTCATGAACCTCGTTGGCCTCCTTCTTTGGTGCTTGCTCCAGGTCCAGGATTGACATCTCTTTCTCCCACACTTGCTTCAGCCTCTTCCACTGCTCGGTTTGCAGGTCCCAGGCAGCCTCTTTCACAGAGCTCTCAGTTTCTTCATGCATGGCTGTAAAAGTCAGCCAGCCTACAGCCCCCAAAAGGACAGCCTTGGGGAACCATAACAGCATCCAGTCCTCTACTCCACAACTCAAAGGTGGTGGTGGCTCCATACCAATCTGTATCAAATTGTTGTAAAGTACCGTACCCCAGATGCTGAAAAGTACTGTATCTCACTTCTGTGGGTTTACGTAGAGACACAAAGTCCAGATGAGTTTTGAAGAGTTTTATTAAAGGAGGAGATTTATTAAATATGCTAGCCACATATGGCTGACACAGGGCATTTGCACAACCAAATCGTGTGTGCCAAATACATCTCAGGGCTGGTTATATACCCTTGATCACACATGAGGGTGGGGAGAGCATGACATCATGGCAGAAGCTTACAACATTTGTTTAGAGGATACACAAAAACATCATTAAGACTTTCAAGGTGCCCTGGCCAGTTGGCTCAGCGGTAGAGCATCGGCCTAGTGTGCAGGAGTCCCAGGTTTGATTCCCAGCCAGGGCACACAGGAGAGGCACCCATCTGCTTCTCCACCCCTCCCCCTCTCCTTCCTCTCTGTCTCTCTCTTCCCCTCCCGCAGCCAAGGCTCCATTGGAGCAAAGATGGCCCGGGTGCTGGAGATGGCTCTATGGCCTCGGCCTCAGGCTCTAGAATGGCTCTGGATGCAACAGAATGACGCCCAAGAGGGGCAGAACATCGCCCCCTGGTGGGCATGCCGGGTGGATCCCGGTCGGGCGCATGCGGGAGTCTGTCTGACTGCCTCCCCTTTTCCAGCTTCGGAAAATTTTAAAAAAAAAAGACTTTCAAGGTAACACAGTCAAAGATATTTATAATCTTTCAGGGTTCATCTTTCTTCCTTTGCCTAGAGGTATGTTACTCTCAGGATTCCAGGAAGGGAAGAGAAACTACAATCAATGTACAGCGGTATGTAAATGCTATCTCCCATTGAAAGAAAAGAAGTTTCTCAATTAACCTTTATTTTAGTTTTAAAACTAAATGACCCTTTGTTCTTGCAAGCCAGAAACTTCTACATTTTTCTCTCTCCCCTCCCCAAAGGAAGGATGGTACAGAAAAGCCTTACCTTTCCACCTAGGATATCAATATTAATTTTTCAGCTTTTTGGTACCTTACTACAAAATCCTGCCACAGACTATGCCAAATATAAAGCCAGTAGCCATGGCCACCATCACAGCCATCTGGCCCATGCAGGTTCACATTTGATTTGGACACAGTAATGAAAAAATGTAGCCAAGAACTGGTGGACCATCATCTTTATCCTAGTTTGTACCTGGTAGGCAAAAAATACACAGAGTGGGAAAATACTTTCCTTTCCATTCTGGGCTCCCAAAGCCACTGACTTAACTGAGTTTCCTAGAATCAAATTTTCTACCTCACCAGCTTTATTCACCTCTGTTCCCCATCTCCTTCTCCCTGCACAAACTCTACACAAACTGGCTTCTCCTTCAGCACTCTGCCATCTTGGCTGCTTCTCCTTTCCTCCACATGCCGTTTTTCTGCTCTCCTACTGCATGGGCTCCTCTGCCCCATTTTATAGTGTAGAAATCAAAACCTTTAATCCAGTATACAAACAAAACAGTCTCTGATACAAAGTCACTTAGGGTGGGAAAGGCTTAGTTTTAAAACTAAACCTTAGGCTATAATGACCCTGTTTTTTTACAACCTATCCCCCACACCCAGTGCAAACTACAAGTGAGCAAATATATATATTATATTCACTAACTTATTTGACCGACAGCCTTTAACACAGGAGAGAATAAACAAGAGCATAGCAACAGGGAAAGATCTTATAGAAAAAAGGAACAAGTTCAAGATACAAAATTTTATTTTATTTAAATTTAAATGAGTGTTAAAATTCAAATTTTAAAGCAACAATGCCCAGAGCATCTAGACACTAGAATAAGGCTATTTTATAGCACATATGTAATCATAATAGTACTGTAGTTCCCTATGTATAAGACGATCTCATGTATACAGTGCACCTTAATTTGGGGGCCCAAAATTTGAAAAAAAAAGTGTATTACATAAAGTTATTGAATTCAAGTTTTATTCATTATAAAATTTATACAACTCGCCACTGTCAAAACTCCCATCCCTTAGCTTGTCCTCATCTGTGCCTGATGATAAACCATTGTCTTCAACAATGAGCTCCAAAACAAGGGCAAAAAAGCAGGAAATGCAAGTAAGAATATCTATAGTCACTATATAAGACATACCCAATTTTTACACACCTAATTTTTTTTAAATGGTGCATTTTATACATGGAGGAATATGATTTATCTTAGTGCTTTTCATTGATTTAATTTAATTTATGACCTGCATTTCCTAATTTTGAGAAGAATCTGATAATTGCAGCAGGACTGACAGAGAGAGGTGAGAGTGAAGAGTAAAGAAGGCATGACTATATGGAATTTCTGACCATTTTCCATTGCAGTGACAAAAGTTGTGGAGGTCTAGTAAGGTTTTTGAAATCAAATGTACCATTCTCCAGTTATTGAGAAGCATTTTGACTTGTTGTCACCCCTGAGGCTGAGACGGGCTAAATTTTCAAGGAGATGGCCTAAGGGAATAAATTTTGGAGGTGTAGAGTGTGTGTTGCCCATAGTGTAGAGAGAAAATGACTATAAGGGCAAAAATGTGAAATTACTTACTATGATTGAGGAGAGAGCAAACCTCCATTCTTCCTTGAGAGGGGATAAACCAAATAAATAAAAGGGAGTGGAACCAGCAGGCATAACTGAGTCAGCCCATTATAAATTAACTACATCTCATATTTCTCTAAATGGTTGTATAGAGCCACTTGCAACACAAAGCAAGAAAGGCAGGATCTGTACGTAGCTACAACCAGTGATCTAGAAACCCCTCTCCTTGACTCCTGGAAGACATTAAATAAAGAAATCACATGCCCAATGCTTAGATACTGTAAAGGTATATAACTTGTAAGAAAATCTAATTTAGGGAGGTCATGCTTTGGTGTTACTAGCCCCACATGCTCTGCTAGCTAATAAATTCTCCTTCCTCTATTAATCAAACGGTCTTAGTGTCTTCTCCTCTGTTGGATGTCACTTCCTGCAACAGATTTCTGGGGTATCAGCCAGGAATTGAGGAAGAAGGATGCCCACATTTGGCAGACTTTGGTTACCCTGCTGGGGAACCCCCGAGCCACCCTGTAGACATGCTCACTGAGTGCACACCAGGGATTTCCTCATGTAGATGCCTCACAGGACAGAAAGGGAAAAGCCATCTGTCATTCCCATGAAGGATTATGCAATGGAGGAACCAGAAAATGAGAGTGCATTAGAACCATGGTAAGGGAAACTGGGCAGGGGTAGCTAGTTGAAGTACAGCCCTACTGAGCAGAAAGAAAGCCTGATTACTCTTTGGAGAATGACTTATTGCCCTTAATGTATTAGAAATGGTAACTGATCACTCTACACAGGATGAGTTAGGTGTGGTGAGAGGTTGTGTGAAAGAGAGTGAGTGTAGAGTGAATAAGACAGACAACAGGAGAGGGTTCTGACTCCCACAGGGCTGCAGTAAGTGTTGAGTCCCGAACTGTAGTTTCATAGGGGACCTTCTATGAATAAGAGGCAGAATTGCATGCTGACAGCTTATATCAGCCTGCCATAGCAAAGAGTCTCTGCTATCTCCATAAGGAAAGTGGTCAGTGACAGATAAAGTGAGTGGCATCCCCTCCAAATTTTCCTTACCTTTACTCAATTCCTTCATGTAGTATAACTGTTGTCTGTAATGGAAGGTATGGGGGCTCACAGAAAAAAACATACTCCTCTGGCCACGATGATCAAGAATTTTAAGAAAGGTTTCTCAGGGGGTTATGGAATTACTATGTCCCTAGGGAAATTGAGGAACTTGAGAACTAGAATGGCTCACTTTGAGGTGGGGTGGCCAGCAGCAGAAGGGAGCCTGGATAGGCCCCTTGTGCAGAGAGGGTGGCAGGTAGTCAGGAGAGTCCCAGGCCAGTTTTCCTACGTAAACACCTGACTTGCACTAGTATTGAACCCTCCCCCTTGACTTAAAAGTCAGGCTTTGACTGTGTTGGTAGCAAAGGCAAGGAAGCATTCCACCAAACCTGGAGAGCCGCTGCTGCTGCTGCTGCTGCTGGTGGTGGTGGTGGTGGTGGTGCCAGAAATTTAAACCCTTACTGAGCCATAAGAAGCAGAAACTTTGGCTCCCCCACCCTGCATACCAGCAAAGCTTTACTTTCTATACCTGGCTCCCTGTCTACTCCAGAGACTGTTAATGACTCAGGTACATCTAGTGCAAGATCTGTCAAGTCCCACATGAGCTTGCCTGAGCTGGAGATGCCTCCCACTACCCCACCAGAATCAGATCCAGGCTCTCTTCTCCTAGCTCAGAGGTTGCACTCAAAAACAGTGCCCAGAGTACAGATGCCTCTGAGAGAAGTGAGGAACACAGTGATAAACAAACAGGGGCCCATGATAGAACAGCAGGTGCTGGTGTACTGACCTTTCACCACCATCGACTTCCTAAATTGGAAGCACCACACTCCTTCTTATACAGAAAAGCCTCAGTCCTTAATAGACTTCACACAATCCATATTTCAGACCCACAATCCCATGTGGGTGGGTTGCCATCGATTGCTGCTCTCTCTGTTTGATACAGAGGAAAAATACCAAATAATACAGGTAGTGACTAAATGGCTAAAGTAGAATACCCCTGAGGAAAAACAGAATCCCCAGGAATATGTGAGGGTCCAGATGCCAAGAGAGGATTCTAAGAGAGACCCAAATGTAGAGGAGGACCTGAGATGGCTTAGAGATACAGAGAGGCTCTGCTTCAAGATCACCAGAAGGGAAGCCAGAAGGCTACTAATATCAACAAAGTGACAGAGACTTTGCACAGAATGAAAAAAAGTCCAGGTGACTTTTATAAGAGGCTATGTGAGGCCTACAGGATCTGTACTCCTTTCTATACAGAAAACCAAAGAATGTTTAATATGGCTTTCTTCAGCCAGAGTACAGGATATATAAAAGGGAAGCTCTAGAAATTAAAAAGCTTTACCAGGATAAACATTTTTCAACTTCTAGAAGTAGCCAATAAATCTATGTCAATAAAGAGATGGCAAGCAGGCAGGAGGATGAATGCTGAATAAATAAAGCTGAACTCATAGCTGCTGTCCTTTAGCAAAAGGACAAAGACAAGCCTCCCCCTTTTCAAAATGGATAAAAGATAGGAAGAAGAAGAAAGAACTGCCAGGCAAGACCCCCTTGTTGCATGATCAGTGTGCCATCTGCTAGGTAATTGGTCACTGGAAAAATGAATGTCCCAACTGGGACATGGGGGAGGCATGCTTGCCAGCCACCTCCAAAGGGGAAAGCATACTATTCAGCATGGCTGATGAATCCCTCTTGGACTGAGGGCTCTGAGGGAGCCCTCAGACTCCAGGGCTCCCAATGAGTTTATGGTCCTTATGATGATAGGAAACCAACAGATGGATTTTTTGCTTGATATAGGGGCTGAACACTTGGTGGTGACTCGGCCAATAGTGCTGTTTCTCACCCATAGAATGGACATTGTAGGAGCCACAAGAAAATAGGCAGAACAGGCATTCTCCCTGCAGTGTAAGTGTACTATAAAAGTAATAAAGTTATGCAACAGTATGTACACATGCCTGACTGTCCAGTGACCTTGTTAGGATGTGATCTGCTAAGCAAATTAAGGGCTACTATATCTTTTCCAGAAAAGAGCTGGCTAGAATTGAAGGTGCCTAAACCTAGGCTTGTTCTAACTATAACCATGCCCAGAGAGAAGGAATAGAGGATATTTGCTACTGAGTCTGGGAAGCCACCCAGCCAGAGACTGACTCAGAAATGGCCCAGAGTATGGGCTGAGGACAATCTTTCCAGGATAATAATAAAACAAGAGCCAGTGCAGATAGAGTTAAAGCTTAGGGCACTGCCTGTCAGCCAGAAACAATACACAAATCCTACAGAAACCTTGGAAAGAGTTCAGGTGCCTCAAGAAGCATGGCATTATTATCCCGTGCCAATCATCTTGAATACTCTTTGCTCCCCATGAGAAAACAAGGAATCAGTGATTATCAGCAAGTACAGGACTTGAGAGTTCTAAATGAGACAGCAGTGACTCTGCACTCAACAGTACCAAATCTCTAGACTCTCCAAAGCCTCCTCCTTGCCCAAGTCTCCTGGTTCACTTGTTTATAGTTAAAAGATGCTTTCTTCAATATAGGACTAGCTCCTGATAGCCAGAAGCTGTTTTTATTCCAATAGGAGAATCTGGCAGGGGAAAAGGTGCAGTACACATGGACAAGGCTCCTGCAAGGGTAAAAGAACGTTCCCACCATCTTTGGGAAGGCCATCGCTCAGGCCCTCCAGCAATTTTCTGCATAGGACATTGGATGTGTCTTTCATAAGTATATAAATAATCTGTTGCTGGGTCACGAGAATCTCTGAGAATGTATTTGAAGAATGGAGGAACTTCTATGTCATCTAGAGAAGACTGGATACAAGGTCTTGAGAAAGAAAGACCAGATCTGCTAAAGGCAAGTAAAATACTTGGGACTCATTCTACACTAGAGAAAGAGGAGGTTAGGAGTGGAATGAAAACAGATTATTCAGAGCATCCTGGTCCCCGCTATGAGGAGATAAGTTAGAGAGTATCTGAGTGCTATAGGATTCTGCTGTTTGTGGATCCCCAACTTTGCAGTACTGGCTAAACCCTTCTATGAAGTCACAAAAGGGAGAGAAAACGAGCCCATGGAGTGAGGGCCAAAACAGGACTGCTTTTCAGACCCTTAAAAAGGAATTACAAGTTGCCACAGTGCTAGATCTTTCTAATTTAGCAAACCTTTTGTGCTGTACATCTCAGAGAGGAGCAAGACAACAGTGGGTGTATTAACTTAGGACTTGGGATCATGGCCTAGACTGGTAGCCTACCTCTCCAAACAACTAGATGCAGTTACAAATATCTATCTTGCCACCGTGCTTTAGAGCCCTAGAAGCCACAGCTATGCTGGTACAAGAGGCAGACAAATTAACTTTGGAACCAGACCTAAAGATGCAGGTTTCATATGCTGTATTGACTCTGATGAATACCAAAGAATATCACTGGCTTACTAATGCCTGTTTCACTAAGTACCAGAGCTTATTTAGTAAAAACCCAAGTCTGGTATTAGAAATATGTACCACTTTAAATCTAGCAACTATGCTCCCAGTGAAGGAGGGAAAGCCACAACACAATTACATAGAAGTGTTTAATTCCTACACTCCAGCAGGCCAAACCTGTTAGACCAACCCACAAAATACCCAGATTGATATCTGTATGTAGATGGAAGCAGTTCTGTCAACTCATGAGGGGAAAAGCAAGCAGGGTATATAGTAGTGACTTTGACAGAGACTGTAGAGTTGCAGCCTCTACCCCAAGGCTCTTCTGTTCAATGGGCAGAACTGATTGCCTTGACTTGGGCCCTAGAGCTCAGTAAAGAAAAAAGAGAAACTATTTTTTCCAACTTCTTCTTTGCCTCTTTTACTCTTCAAGTCCATGGGGCAATATACAAGAAAAGAGGGATCCTGAAAGCTGGGGACAAGGACCTAAAATATCCAGGAGAAATTCTCCAACTGCTGGAAGCAGTCTGGAAGCCAAAACAAATGGCAGTAATTTACTGCTGAGCACACCAGAAAGGAGGAACAGTAGAAGCCCAGAGGGATACCAGAGCAGATACAGAGGTAAAAATGCTTCTACTCTGTCCTACCACAAAGCTATTACACCCCTTCTCATCCTGTGTTCCCCAGATCTTGCACTCGAATATACTGAGAAAGAAAAAAGGTGGATAGAAAAAGAAGGGATAAATGAATTTAAAGATGTCTGGATGCAGCTTCCAGATGGAGAGTTGTCATCCCCAACAGTTGGGCCCAGCAGTTTTCTAGGTTTTACATTCTGCCAGTTATCTGGAAAAAGAAAAGACATAAAATCTTCTAGGGTAGTATTTCTACACCCCTCTCCTAGCAACCTTAGCCAAGAAAGTCAGCCTGCACTGTCCAACCTGTCAATAGAATGTGAAACAAATAACTTCAATGTCCAAACCTGGTATCCAGTCTTACAGGACAGCTTTCTTTGAAGATGTACAGGTAGACTTCACTGAGATGCCAAAAAGCCAAGGCTTCCAGAACTTGTTGGTGCTAGTGTGTACCCATTCAGGATAGTAGAAGCTTACCCCATTCAGACTGAAAAAGCTAAGGAAGTAATCAGGACATTGCTCAGAAAAGTTATTTCAAGATTTGGAATGTCACTTCAGATTGGCACTAACAGTGGTTCTGCCTTTGTAGCTAAAGTAATACAAGAGACAGCTCAAACCCTGAACATCACATAGAAACTTTATGTGGCATACAGACATCAAAATTTAGGAAAGGTGGAATGCATAAATAGAACTTCAAAATTAGGGCTTATCAAGTTATGTCAAGAAACAGGTATTAAATGGGTGAACGCTTTACCTTTAATTGTGCTCAAAATTTGATATACCCCATCCAAAAAATGCCAAGCATTCACTTCATGAAGTATTGTACAATTGGCCTTCCCCAATATTGCATAGTTTGCCAGGGACTCCCCAAGAACTAGGAGAAACAGAACTACACAGGCAATTAGAGGCTTTAGGCAAGTTAGCCTATACCATATCCAAGTGAGTGTTGGATAAGAATCTTATCATTTTGTTTTCTCCTGTCAATTATTTTTCCCAGGAGACCAAGTGTGGGTCAAGGATTGGAATCAAGCCTCCCTCCAACCCATGTGGGAAGGACCCTACACCATGATCCTGACCACTTCTACTGCTACCAAGGTAGAAAGCATACCTGCCTTGATTTACCACAGCTGGCTGAAGCCTGAGGCCCCTGAGGAAACAACCTCAAGGATAGCAGACACTGACCCCATAGCCATAGGAAACTAAGACACACCTTTCAAATATAATCCATCACCCATATGAACTCACTCCTCAATTACATGATATATTTATCTGATGCATATGATAATTCAAACAGAATCATGGTCTGTAGTAACTTGGGAATCACACAGACTTTTATTTAAATCCTGGCTTGGGTACTCACTACTCATAAATTTTGAACAAGTATTTACAACTCACTGAGCCTTACTTTCCTGTTAAATAAAGATAATATTTTGAAAGTTTGTGATAATGTTAAAGACAATGATATGTTGTATTTAGCAGAGAATTTGGCATAATATACACATTTAGAAATGTTATCATATTTAGTGTTTCATGGGACCACACTAGTGATGACTACTATTAAAATGTCCAAGGGATTGATAACCATATCCACATAAGCAAGTACAGTCAAGAATCAAGAATCAGCACACAACCCTCTTCTTCCAAATTGCCTCCATTTGCATTTCCTTTTATCAGTATTTCTAAACAAAAACAATAACACAGGGGTTCTAAGTTCTAACCTTAATTCTGAGGCAGCCTTGTGAGTGTGATCTTGGCTACTTCCAGCAATCTTTATCTATCTCAATTTCAGCTTCTATAAAGACTTTTAATATGCCTCTTGGTACACAAAGTTCTATAAACAAATAAATAACTACAAACATTTTCATCCTTGATGTGAACTGTATCATCATTGGGACACTAACAGCATTGATACCAGACCTCTATACAAATGGTTAATTTTTGCAAAAGAGATGTCTTAAATCCCAGGTTTAAAAGCTTCTTCAGCAGCTGCCAAAGCATGTCAGTAAAATCAAGGCCATATATTGCATGTCTGCTTCCAGAGAAATCACTGTAAGAGAATCTTTCCTATATTATATAGCTAGATGTTCTTAATGTCTGGAGAGATTATACCAAAATGTTTCAAAATATTGCCTTTTTAAAGTTCATCTGAAGACATTTTTAAAGTATTAAAGAGAACTCAAAATTGGCAACAGCCTATCATTCAATGATTTTGAAGAGTTTACATTCTACAGATACTTTTCAAGTGAGATCAGGCACTTTCAGGGTGGTATGGCAATAGACTATACAGGCATTCTTCATATTCTATGTAGCAATGCTTATTTATATGTGAGATTATAGAAATACTATTCACTCGAATGAGCACCATAAAAGATAGAAAGTATCGCAGCATTATGTTAGCATCAGGACTGCATGCCCATGAAACTACAGCTCTTAGAGAGCAGGGATGTGGTATCATTATAGTAGAAAAAGGGCAAAGTAAAGCTCAGAAAATAAATATACATTTTCTCTAACTCCTAAAAATGTGTTGATTGCCATGCAACTGATCAAAACATTTCCCTCAGGTTTTCTGGAATAATCCAATTTAAGTGTTAAAGGAATATAAAGAAAGAGCAAGATAGGGTTTGGTGTGTGTATATACATGTTCAGGCTAAAGAGGCTGAAACCTGGGGAGATTTCATTGAGCAAGTAAACATTTGAACCAGACCAGCAACAGAGAGCAGTATGTCATGGGAATACTAGATATGAAATAAATATTTTAATCACAATTTCTAGTTGACAACTTAGAATTTATTATCAATGATGTTTGTGTTTTCCAGGTACAATTTTAACAGCAAAAAAAAAAAAATGAAAATGACTGAAATTGTTAAATATGTAATGCTTTGAAGACAAGAACACTTAGATAAAATATTTTCTCATTTCATTGTACCATTTATATGTATGAGGGTAGCTGCCATCCTAGAGGCAGATATACCAATCTCACTGTACAGTGGAGTAGTATATCTAGAATTCTTTTTAATGTACCTTAGGAAATTTAGACCCAAAGGTGTATAGGCTGAGTGTAATTAGAGATATTAACTGTTCTATGGTTGACTTATCAGTCAAGGGAAGGGGGGAAGTATAGGATATAGAAAATAGTATGGAAATAAAAAAATATGTAAGAACAGTTACTTAAAAGAGTTAACTACTACATGCATATAGACATGGGTCTTGTGTTAGCATTTTAAAAACTCCATTATCTTTCTTACTCTAAAAATATCCTTGCCTGAGCAGGCAGTGGCGCAGTGGATAGAGCGTCAGACTGGGATGCAGAGGACCCAGGTTCAACACCCCAAGGTCGCCAGCTTGAGAGCGGGCTTATCTAGTTTGAGCAAAGCTCACCAGCTTGGTCCCAAGGTCGCTGGCTCGAGCAAGGGGTTACTTTGTCTGCTGTAGCCCCACGGTCTCTGACTCTCTGTCTCTGTAAAGAAAAAAAATATCCTTTGACTTCCAACTTAAATCAGTGGCATTTCCCAGTTTCCTTAGTGTGGCAGCATAAATAAATTTTTTTATAATAATGATTTTTTTCAAATATACTTATATCTCCAGCAAAGCATAAAATAGTTTAATGTAATCATTAATAATAAAGCGATATAGAAAGCAAAAGCTGTGTACATCATCGCTAAACCTCAGATTTCCACTCCCAGATAACCTTGCTTACTACTTTTATTTGGTAAATTAAACAGAGAAATGATAATGGCTCATCAAGTGCTGAAACACTTTACCAAAAGAGCTCTATGCTGTCTTTCTTTTGCCGAAAGACTTATTTTCCCTTAGAGCATGCACATGCCAGTCTCTCCTTCCTTGTATTTACTAAGGTAATGATGCCTGAATTTTTTTATTTCTCCCAGACTACCTCATGCAAAGACCTCTTTCAGAATGCTTCTTTAAAATTATTCATTCAGCCCTGGCCGGTTTGCTCACTGAACAGGGCCTTGGATCAGTGTGCGGACGTCCCAGGTTTGATTCTTGGTCAGGGCATACAAGAGTAGTGACCATCTGCTTCTCTCCCTCACCTACTTTTCTCTCTCTTCCCCTCTTGCAGCCAGTGGCTCAATTGGTTCGACTGTCAGCTATGAGCAGTAAGGATAGCTCAGCTGGTCCCAGAGGTAATCTCAGGCACTAAAAAAATAGCTCTGATGATTGGAGTATTTGCCCCAAATGGTGTTGCTCGGTGGATTCTGCTGGGGTGCATGCAGAGTCTATCTCACTATCTATCTTCTTTTCACTTAAAAAAATAAAAAATAAATTTAAAAAATTAAATTATTTATTTATCCACTTATAGAGTGGAGCAAAAGTAATTTTACAGTTGTTCATATGGAAAATAATACAATAATTAATAAATAAGAATAAAAGAATAAACTGTTTTGAATACTGACAACTGTAAATCTATTTCTGACCAATCCTGTACAACTAATATTTCCTAGTGCCTACTAGGTGCTTGATATTGTCTAGGTCCTAGGGATATAGTGAAGAATGAGACAAGCAAGAACCCTGACCTCATGGAGCTTACATTCTAATAGGAAACATTAAAAATAAAATAAAAATACATAAATGATCATTTAACAAATGTTCTATGGGAATAGTATAGCATATTGACAGTTATAACAGGGCAAACTGGTGTTGTTGAGGAGGATGGGAGTTGACCAGATAAGGTCACTCTGGGAAAGTTATACTTAAGGTAAGATCAGAAAAATGTTGGCATTAGCTCAGTAAAAAACAAAAAAGGTGGGGAAAATTGGCCCAGGTAGAGAACTGGTATGCTGATGTCCTCATGAAAAGAAAAATAAATTTGGTAGTTCTTAAATCAAAGAAATCCAGTTGAGCTGGAGCTCAGACTGAAAACAGAAAGGGAAAGATGAATTCAGAGAAGAGGTAAGAGAAGTGGAGACAGATTTTATGTACCCATAGCAAAGCATTTAGATTTGACCAAGTACTCCAGGCACTCCTACAATTAGATGAAATAAAGACAATTATGCTAACTTGCTCGAACTTTGTACAAATATATCTGAAAATAAATTCATATCAAAATGTTAATGACTCATATCACTAAAATATGTAATTGTTTTATTTTTATTATTATAACATATTATATTAGTTTACACTTATATTTTCCCATTCCTACTTACTTTGAGTCATAAAGTTAAGGTACAAAAGATTATGCACTATGCTTGTTTCTGGAATTTTAATACTTTGTAGAAATATCTGGCATCACATTAAATCTGTTCTTACAGATACTTGGAAATTTTCTTCACTTTGGTTTTTGCTTTTAATAAGCTTGTCTTCAAAATGGCTGGTGACTTAGAGCCAATCTAATTACTTAATTAGGCAGATGAGTAAACTGAGGATATACTATGAATGAAAACATGTTCCCTTATTGTAACAACTATATATGTCAGAAGGTTTTTTGAATTTTATGAATCGATGGTTCAAGGTAATCTTCTCCCATGATTTCCTCTGAAGAATATATATGTGTGTGCATGCACGTGTTTTGTGTGTGTGTATGTGTGTGTGACAGAGAGATATATATAGAGAGAGGAGAGAATAAATATCCAAAAATACATACACATATTGCTTTCTTCCATCTCCAAGGATATTACCTGTATTGAGAACAAGTGGTGACAGTGAAGTCTATTTCATGAAAGCAGTAAGAAATGAACAGTATGAAAACAGTAGATCTAGATTTGAGTTCTTCTATTGCTGTTTACTAGTGTATGGCTTGGGTAAGCCACTTACACCTTCTGAGACTCAGGTTTTTATCCATAAAATGGTATAATAATAGATTTATAAAACTGAAGATCAAACTACACTGTTCACGAAAATTAAGGGATCAGGGAACATGCAGATACTCCAGTACTTTTAGCCTTTTGTATAGTGCATTTTCATCAATGAAATAATAGTTGGTTTTGCATCTATTTGCATAATCAAACAACTTTATTTGACTTGTTTGCTTTTCTGATGTTCTTGTTTAATAAAAGAAATCAAATGCTTTCTTTATTGCTTCAAATTCATTTTGAAATATCCCCTAATTCTTGTGAGTAGTATATATAATTTATTAAACATTTTATTAAACTATTAACTATCCAAATATTAACTATAATTAACTATTAGTAAACCTCTAATAAACCACTTATTAAACAGAGTACTTTCAAATAGACCGTATTATTTTTCACTGGAGAATTTTGATGTACTAACCTTGTAGTGATTATCTTATTCACGTAAATTTTAAATTAAAACTGGAGATGAATTAATCTCACAGCTACTTAAATTTTTCCAAAGCATAGCAAAAGGAAAACTTTCATTTTATTAATAGATGAAGTATAACATTTTTATATAAACCTAACAAAAATACAAACAGGAAAATTGCAGACCTATCTCATAACTATCAATGAAAAAATTTGAATTATATTAGCTAACAGATTCTAGGTACACTTTAAAAACACAAAGATATTATAATCAAACAGGAATTATTACAAAAATGCAGGGATGGCTTGATATGAGAAAATTCATGTATCCACCATTTTAATAAATCTAAGGGAATGAAAAAACCCAAGATTTTCTTCAGAGATTCTGAAAGCAGGCTATATAAAAATTAACACCATGACGTAAAATAATATCATGCACTCACACAACACACAAATGTATATCTATGTGTTTATATATATGTGTGTGCAAGAAAACATTAGGATTATTGTCACTAATGAGAAGAACAAGAGAAAAATTGTTACTACCTTCACTATTCTTTCAAGAAAAAGGAAAACAATTAGAGCCATATAATTTTTTAAAATTCCATATATAAAATAATATATTGGAAAAAAAACAGAAAATGAATACAAAAACTATATTAAATTAAATATTTTTTGGCATGACATATAATTAGTACACAAAAACTATAGAATAAACATACACTCTCATTCACACAGACAACAGAAGCTACTTAGGAATACAGGATTCAAAACATAAAAACATTAAAACATTTTTGAAAGGCTTGAAACTAAATATGAATAATTGAAAAAGCATTATTTGTGTTTGGACAGGGTAACTCAATTTCGTAATGATGTCTTCCTAATTTAATATTGTAACTCAATGTTATCTCAACAACTATAATGCTATTTTTTATAAACCTAGACATGTGATTTCTGAAACTCATTTGGAAAAATAAACATACATATACCCTGACAAAGAAGAGCAAACAGAAGGAGAACTAGCACTACTAGATATTAAAACACACTCTAAAGTTTTTATATTTCAGACTGTACGCTAATGGCAGAGGAATAGACCTACTGACTAATTTAACTGAATGGAAACTTAAAAGGTAAATACAAGGACATATACAAATTTAGTATATGATAATCATATCACATAACTGAGAAAAAGATGTTTTAACAAATGGTAAAGGAAATCTCTATAGTCATTTGGGAAAAGATAAATTGGATACATCATACACTAAAATAAACATGAAATAGAACAGAAATGTAAATGTTAAAAAAGTTAAAGCCACAGTAGTAAAAAAAACAAAACAAAACAAAAAAAACAACAACAAAAAAAACACTCCGATATACAAACCTAAGAGAATTGGAAACAGGTGTAAAAATAAAACCTTGCATGTGATTTCATAGTAGCAGTATAAAGAAAGCCAAAAATTGGAGACATCCCAAATGTCCAACAATTGATAAGTAGAAAAACAAAAGATGGAATAGACACACAATGGAAAATTATTCAGCCATAAATAGGAATGAAATCCTGATACATGCTACTTGTATGAACCTGTTGCTAAGGATAAAAAGTCAATCACAAACAGTATACATTATATGGTTCTATTTGTATAAATGCCCAGAATAGGCCTTCCATAGAGGCAGCAACTAGTGGTTTCCATGTATGGAGGAAGAGAAGGGAAATGGGCCAGAGGGAAGTAACTGCTAATGTATAAAGTTTATTTTTGCAATGATTAAATTGATATGGAATTAGATAGTGATGGTAGTTTCATAACTTCTTAAATATCCTAAGAATACTAAATTATGCACATAAAAATGGTAAGTTCTATAGTATCTTTAAAATAATTCAATTAAAATATAATTTTTAAAAAGAACAATCTGTACATAAGTGTTAAGGAATTTAAATGCTTTCTAAAGATATGAGAATCACTGTAGGATTTTGAATAAAACAGTGGTCAAGTTGAGGTTTCAAACAGAAAACATGAACAGTGGAGACAAATTAGAAGAGAGTGTGTAAGAAAAATTGTCAACTAGAAGTCCACTGAAATAACCCTGGCAAGTAATGAGGGTTTAAACTAAGGAAATAGTAGTGAAAATAAAGAGACCTACTAAAGAAGTATTATAGAAATGTACTTGCTGTCTAGCTGCACTGACCAGAATTACCACCTACACTAAATGTTTCAGTGAAGGTTGTTTCCATTGACAAAACCAAATTTTAATATCAATTGTTTAGTAGAATTAAAGTAATATAACAATTTATAAAATTATTTAACTTTATTTTGTAATATGTGAATAAGGTTATAGTTCCTACAAATAAATTGTTTCCAAAAGATAACTTTTTATAATGGTACCAATGATTTTTTTTACTTTTAAAATTTATTTAGAAATTAAACTTAATAGGGTGACATTATTCAATAAGAATACATAGGTTTCGCCTGACCAGGCAGTGGTGCAGTGGATAGAGCATCAGACTGGGACACAAAGGACCCAGGTTCAAAACCCCAAGGTCGCCAGCTTGAGTGCGGGCTCACCTGGTTTGAGCAAGGCTCACTAGCTTGAGCCCAAGGTCACTGGCTTGAATGCAAGGGGTCACTCAGTCTGCTGTAGTCCCCCGGTCCAGGTACATATGAGAAAGCAATCAATGAACAACTAAGGTGCCGCAACAAAGAACTGATACTTCTCATCTCTCTCCCTTCCTGACTGTCTGTCCCTATCTATCCCTCTTTCTGACTCTCTCTGTCTCTGTCAAAAAACAAAAAAAGAATACATAGGTTTCAGATAAAAATCTCTATGGAATTGAACTGTTAATTGCATTATGTATCCATTATCCAAAATCAAATCATTTTCCATCACCATTTATTTGTCCCTTTTTACTCCCCCTCCCCCTCACTTCCTTCCTCTGGTAACCATTTCACTTTTGTCTATGTCCATGACTATTATTTTTATATCCTACCTATATGTAAAATCATAGTTTTTAGCTTTTTCTGATTTATTTATTTCACTCAGTATAATGTGCTCAATGTCCATCCATGTGGTCGTGAATGGCAACATATCATCATTTCCTATGGTTGAGTAGTATTCCATTGTATATATGTACCACATCTTCTTTATCTAATCTTGTAACTAGGAACACTTTGGTTGTTTCCCTGTCTTGACCACTGTGAATAATGCTGTGATGAATATGCAAAAGAAACTGACAACAAAACTAAAAGACAGCCAAACAAATGGGAGTTGATATTCACAAACAACAGCTCTTACAAGGGGTTAATATCTAAAACATATAAAGAACTCACAAACTTTAACAACAAGCAAGCAAACAATCCAATTAAAAAATGGGGAGAGGACTTGAACAGACGTTTCTCTCATGAAGACATACAAACAATAGATATATGAAAAGATGCTCGTCTTTGCTACTAAGCGAAATGCAAATGAATACTATAATGAGATACTACCTGAGAACCATTAGATGGGCTATTATTAATAAGATAGATAATAACAAATGTTAGAGAGGTTGTAGAGAAAGAGGAACATTCATTTACTGGTGGTGGGAATGTAAACTGGTATAAGTTTGTTAGCCAGTGTCATCCCAATAAATTCAATAAAAAAATAAAAAATAAAATGAATATAAGAGTGACTTTTAAATTGTGAAGTGTTATGCACATGTAAATTAATTGTTAATATCTACTTTTGTTCATTTCCTTCTGGCATTACTGTGTTTATTTTAACGTGCCAAATACCATTTCTCCTAACACTGCAAATCCCCCAGTATCTGTCTTTCTACCCAGAACACATAAATCTACCATGACAACCTTATATTCCTATTTTACTAAATAATATCTGTTGAAGAGTGAGGTTGACCTTTACTAAGTACCAGATAAGGTAGTAGGTAGTTTTTTTCATATATTAGTCTTGAGACATAATTATTACCATGATATAGGGACGGAACTTTACAATCAGAGAAAACAAGTAGCAATCTGGGGTTGGGAAAGTAAGTCTATGGCAATGCCACAACAGGGATCAAAGTCTTCCTGTTCACCAATACATTCTCATTGAACTCAAACTTTGTGCAAAGAGCAATCCAAACAATCCTTTCTCAACTCACAGCAAATGAATCTTTCCATATATATTTCTTTATCTCCTCTAAGGCCCATTTTCTAATATTAATTTCACTGTCCTCATTTTTTACTCCAATATAAGGCAGTCTTCCTTCCACATACATATTGATTAGATTTTCAACATATACTGATTCTCTTCCTAACAGATGACTAAAACCCTTCCATTTTCCTTTTTGCTACACAGGGGGGATATAAAGTTATTCAAAAATTTATAGTAAAAATGATCTTATTTTTATATGAGAGACAGTGAGAGAGAGAGAAAATTCTAAGTCATTAATATTTTGTTATTTACTTTTCAGGTTCTCCCACCCCCAAACCTGAGTCTTATTCAATCTCTCTCAAAAGTTAGCTTGACCCTTCCTAGAAATATAGACTATTTCAGGTCACTTAGGCATCAGAACTACTGAGCAGCAAAGTCAAAAACAGAAATTGCAAAATTCTGACTCTGATAAATGTCAGATATCATCTAAGTCAGCGGTTCTCAACCTGTGGGTCACGACCCCAGCGGGGGTCGAATGACCAAAATACAGGGGTCACCTAAAGCCATCGGAAAATACATATTTATTATATAATACATTTTAAAATAAAATATGTATTTCCAATACATTTTTAAATAAAATATGTATTTCCAATACATTTTTAAATAAAATATGTATTTCCAATACATTTTTAAATAAAATATATATTTCCGATGGCTTTAGGCGACCCCTGTGTTTTGGTCGTTTGACCCCCGCTGGGGTCGTGACCCACAGGTTGAGAACCGCTGAGCTAGGTACCTTCAGATACAATGAAAACATAACAGTGCTATTGAAATAGCCTGTGAAATGTTAAAAAAAATGTGGCATGGGGATCAGCTCTGTCTCATCTGTGGAAAAAGGTAAGTATGCAGTTTACAAGCCACCAACACTGAGTTATTTCTGCCAGAGAAATGGTGTAGGGACTGGACTGAAAAAGACTAAGAGGCTCTTATTGAAGAAGAATAACATTAGTAGGAAGTAGACAAGATACTGAATGGTTCCTAGGAACACTCCCAACAGGAGTGAAGGAACAGAGAAAAAAATGGTAAATAACACTTTATAGAAAAATACTAAAAAAAAAAAAGGAAAAGAAAAATACTGCCAGTAAACAGATGTGACTTCTATTGTCATCAAATTATAACATATCATTACCATCAATTTAAACATACAAAGAAATCATAGCTATGCAGCAAAAGAACAATTTAGAAATAGATGATTCAGGAAAATACAGGAGTCATTAGAAGTTGAAACATGAGCTGGCAGCACTCAGCAAGGAAGTGAAAGAGAAACAAAACTAATCACAGAAATACAGCCAAACTGGAAGCAGCACAAAGAATGACAAAGAATCCTGAAACCATTTTAAAGGATATAGAGAACAGGATTTTTTTCCGAAGTTAGAAGCAGGGAGACAGTCAGACAGACTCCTGCATGTGCCCAACCGGAATCCACACAGCATGCCCACTAGGGGGCGATGCTCTGCCCATCTGGGGCATTGCTCCAGTGCAGCCACAGCTATTCTAGCACCTGAGGAGGAGGCCATGGAGCCGTCCTCAGCGCCTGGGCCATCTCTGCTCCAACGGAACCTTGGCTGTGTGAGGGGAAGAGAGAGAAAGAGAGGAAGGAGAGGGGGAAGGGTGGAGAAGTAGATGGGCACTTTTCATGTGTGCCTTGACCAGGAATCGAACCTGGGACTTCCACATGCCCGGTCGATGCTCTACCGCTGAGCCAACTAGCCAGTGCTAGAGAACAGGATTTATTTTAAAAATGAACAGAATAAATTGGAAATGAAAAAAACATTTAAAAATTGGAAAAAGACAAGTAAAGAACATTCAACATAAATATCAGTATATAATATATATAGTTAAAGAAATTAAGAAAGCTATATATTAAATGGTCATACCAGGTTCCATAAAAAATGACCAAGAATAAACAATAATTAGATATATCGTCTTCAGATTATATATATATATATATATATATATATATATATATATATATATCTGGGATGGCAATAAAAATATCAAATTATGGGTGAAAAATATTAGGATGGCCTCAGATTTCTACAAAATAACACTCAACACTAAAAGACAATGGAGCAATGAAAGAAAAGAAAATGTGACCCACGAACTCACTTTAAAAAACTCAGAGCATGCCTGACCAGGAGGTGGCGCAGTGGATAGAGCATTGGACTGGGATGCGGAAGGACCCAGGTTTGAGACCCCGATGTTGCCAGCTTGAGCGTGGGCTCATCTGGTGTGAGCAAAAAGCTCACCAGCTTGGACCGAAGGTCGCTGACTCGAGCAAGGGTTACTCGGTCTGCTGAAGGCCCACGGTCAAGGCACATGTGAGAAAGCAATCAATGAACAACTAAGAAGTCGCAACGCGCACAACGAGAAACTGACGATTGATGCTTCTCATCTCTTTCCGTTCCTGTCTGTCTGTCCCTGTCTATTCCTCTCTCTGACTCTCGCTCTGTCTCTGAAATAAATAAAAAACTCAGAGCATGCAGTCCCCACGAGTTTCTTTTTTTTTAAGAAACATAAAGAAAATAAATAAAAATTGGACAATATAGTAATCATTTAATTCACTTACACGATTATGCTCACAGGAAAACTTGTAAATGTTACAAAACATTGAAAATATAAAAACATGTAATTCACAAACTTGATAGGGAAAAGTATTACTGTATATGTGAATTTTCTCAACATTCATGGCTGAGAGTCAAAATAAATCATTTGTATCAAAAAAATAATAGCGGTATATACATCATTTAAAACAGGGGTCCCCAAACTTTTTACACAGGGGGCCAGTTCACTGTCCCTCAGACCATTGGAGGGCTGGACTATAAAAAAAACTATGGGCCCTGGCCGGTTGGCTCAGTGGTAGAGCGTCGGCCTAGCGTGCGGAGGACCCGGGTTCGATTCCCGGCCAGGGCACACAGGAGAAGCGCCCATTTGCTTCTCCACCCCTCCGCCGCGCTTTCCTCTCTGTCTCTCTCTTCCCCTCCCGCAGCCAAGGCTCCATTGGAGCAAAGATGGCCCGGGCGCTGGGGATGGTTCTGTGGCCTCTGCCTCAGGCGCTAGAGTGGCTCTGGTTGCAACATGGCGACGCCCAGGATGGGCAGAGCGTCGCCCCCTGGTGGGCGTGCCGGGTGGATCCCGGTCGGGCGCATGCGGGAGTCTGTCTGACTGTCTCTCCCTGTTTCCAGCTTCAGAAAAATGCAAAAAAAAAACAAAAAAAAAAAAAAAGAAAAAAAAAACTATGAACAAATCCCTATGCACACTGCACATATCTTATTTTAAAGTAAAAAAACAAAACGGGAACAAATACAATATTTAAAATAAAGAACAAATAAATTTAAATCAACAAACTGACCAGTATTTCAATGGGAACTATGCTCCTCTCACTGACCACCAATGAAAGAGGTGCCCCTTCCGGAAGTGAGGCGGGGGCCGGATAAATGGCCTCAGGGGGCTGCATGCGGCCTGTGGGCCGTAGTTTGGGGACCCCTGATTTAAAAGTATAAACACTAAAATTAATCTAAGCAAATAAATTAGAGAGCACAGAAATGGAAGGGGATATTGGAAAAATGGAAATACATTAAATATTTTTACAATAGCCTAAAATATGATAAAAAATGAAAAGACAAATGACATACTGTACATAAGTATTTAATTTTTTACAGATCCCTAATAAATAAAGCACTTGTAAACATCTGAAAAAGAAACATCATAACCAAATAGAAAATTGCACAAGAATATGAAAAAGAATAAAGCAAATTTATGAAATAGAAAATTCTACAAGACAGATGATCTGCTTTTCTCCACAAATAAATTGCAGAGTAAATGAGGATGTAGGAGAACTATTACCCTTTAAGGAGGATTAAGAGATATGTAAACCAAATGTGTTGACATTTCTTGAAACAGAATTCAACCAAATAATTAAAAAGACAGTTTTAAGACACTGGCATATGGAAATAAAGTTGAGTATTAAATATTAAGGAGTGATTGTTAATTTTAGTTCATGTAATGTTGATATTATGAATTTTTTAGAAGCCTTATCTGATAAGTAAACACACTGAAGTACTGAAGAGTAAATTCATAAATCTGGAGTTGATTTAAAATATTCCATAACAATTGTAAGAAAAGGAATATATTAAACAAAAATATTAATACTTTTAGACAAAGATTTATATAATATATTGTATATTTATATTAATACAAAAATACCTGTGTATGTTAAAATTTAAATGTGTACTTGAATATGAGCAGTTCCAAAAGTCCTTTACGGCCATACAATTATCTGTGTCTAGAGAACAGATAAATACAAAATATCACAATTACTTCAATTACCACTGAAAGGTAATCCCCTTTGCTTTTTTTTCCCTGGTGCTATTTGTTTTAAAACTGAAGATTTAAAATGAGGCATATAAACAGTCATGTAACAGGTTTTTGAGGGGAGGGGTTGTTTTTAATCTTGAGTTGACTAGATAAATCTGAACTGACTGTAAATTCAGTTAACTGACTGTATAAGGACTTTGTTTGGTTAAAATAAAGGAAATACATATTGCAATTCTGCTGACTAAATTTGTCATCAGGAAGGAAGGAGGAGGAAGAATGCAAACTTTGTAGATGGTATAATAAGAAAATTTAATTTCTTACTGTTGATATCAGATAGCAGGACCTGAGGAGAGAAAGGGGATACACAAACCTTTTTTTTTTTTTTTGGTGACAGAGAGAGGTACAGATAGGGACATACAGACAGGAAGGGAAAGAGATGAGAAGCATCAATTCTTCATTGCGGCTCCTTAGTTGTTCCTTGACTACTTTCTCATATGTGCCTTGACTTGGGGGCTACAGCAGAGTGAGTGATCCCTTGCTCAAGCCAGTGACCTTGGACTTCAAGTCAGTGACCATGGAGTCATGTATATAATCCCGTGTTCAAGCCAGAGACGCTGTGCTCAAGCTGGTGAGCCCACACTCAAGTGGGGTGAGCCTATGCAAAAGCCGGTGACCTCGAGGTTTCAAAGCTGGGTTCTCTGCATCCCAGTCGAATGCTCTATCCACTGCACCACCACCTGGTCAGGCAAACCATGCTTTTCTGAAAACTTCTTTATTGAGCCTTACCACTATTCCCTCAACTCATCCCGCGGAGGACTTCTGCTCCATTAACAAATCTATCATAATTAGTACTCAAGCAATCTATTACTCATCCCAGGCTAATTGCATTGTTTTAAAAAAAATGTCTCTGGACAATAGAACCTTGAAGATAAAGGAACAAATATTAACAAAGGCATTTCAGACAGGAAGATAAAAATGCAAGGGGAGGGTGATCAGATTCTCATTAAGGGAAAGGTGGTTACCATCACTGCAGAAGGACACCAGACAGGTAATAAAGTAGTTCATTGCATCTACCTTTAGAATTAAGTGAACATAAGACTATAGGGAGTAGTGTATGTGGGGAAAATGGCTGTGTTAGGCTTGCTCACAGGCTTACAGGCTGAAAGCTCTTTCTGCAATTAGTGCAGAAGCATATGACAGTACTATTGTGAAGATAAGTGCTACCCGTCAAGGGCCCGCCACGGAGAAGTGCAGTTGGTTTCCTGATCCCTTATCCTCCACTTTGAAAAAGCAAGTTTTTGTTTCCCTTTGTATTTTTCCCCTTTCTTTCTTCTTTTGGCTTGCCTGTCTTTGTGAGCCACCAATAAATTAGAATGGCCCACCATCCTCTGGCTCCACAGTTCCTTTACTGTCTTCCAGAATCCAGCATGAACCTGAATGGCCACAGCCACTGACCCTTACAATGTACTTGAACTACTCTATGATATGAGCTACCAGACACTTTTAACATTATTTTAGCAAAATTCCTATTTCAAAGGAAATAATAAATATGCTTCATACAATACCCCACCTTAATCATCCATTGAAGAAAACATTCTCAGGACCTTGTATTGATAACTGTTTATTAGCTTTAATTGCTTTAAAAACCTAGAAAATTATTTTTTTGTTAAAAAATAAATATCCTACTAATTTCAACAAAAAGTCTCCCTCTAGTCTGCCTACTTTCTAATTGATGATTGTTACTATGTTGTAATAGCAGAAAATAACCAAGCACAATGTGCATAATGTACCTGCAGCTTTACATACCATCAGCAAAACAACAACGCAGAATTAATGGGTGGCAGTGCTGACCTCTTCAAATGGTAAGATAAATCCAAAGATATATTGATAGATTTAATATTATACTTATTATAATTAATTTCATTTCATTAATAACAGTTTCAGTGACCATTTCAAATCCAAAATGCTCAAGATGACAATTCAGGAGTCTCAAGTTCTTATTTGCTACTTCAACATTTCCTCCAACTTATAATAGTTTCCATCTAAATGGTGCTTTTATCTTTAGACATGCTTATTTACTTCTCCATTCTCATTTACTCTGCCTTATGGCACTATCATGAATTCCTTCCTGGGTGGTAGAGCCTTTGCCAATACCTGTACTTTTACTGCAGAATATGTTCCCAAGGTAGGCAGATTCCCACAATATCATTCTCTGCATCTCACAGCATAACCTGCTCTTCCATGATCCGTGAAGGACAACACACACACATACATACTCTCTTACTTCTCTCTTTCTCTCTCTCACTATCACTCTCTCAGAGCAAACTTATGCACCTTTCAGATCTCAGAAGCTCCTCTGCCTAGCTATTGTGGATGCTATTCAGATGCTCCTCTGGCATGGTATCCTCACTCACCAGAGATCCCTTCCTTCTCCTACAGAGCATGTGTTTACTTAGTTTCATTGTGGGGAGTAAATCTCATCTACTGGTCTTCAATTTCTACCCCCTAGAAAGGTCACTCTCAGACCTAATCAGTCTAGAATAGATTCTCTTCCAGGACCTTATCTAGAGCTAGATAACCTCTCAGTTCTTGTGCAAGACACCATAAAAATAACAAAGTGGTTACTATGAGGACAAACATTATCTTTCATTTACCAACATATCTCTAATTCCTCTCAGTATACCTTGACCACTGTTAATTTTGAATGGCTGATTTTTGGTCTTGCTGGGTCCTTGACCTAGCTTTCAGCTGTAACTCCTTTTACCATAGGAAGTCCCAGTTTAGGCTTCAACCTCCCTTGCTAAGTCAGATCCACCCCTGTCTCTGCCCTCCAGAACAATTTTCCAAGTCCCAAAAAATAACTGCTGCCCTGGGCTTCGCCTGCTCACCATGTAAATTGGTTTTCTTTGTGACTTCATATCAGATCCCAAAGAGTAAATGAGGTCTTGCCATGATCTCCTTTCCACTCACCCTGACCCTGCTCTACCTGTTCATAGCAACGAAAGACAAGCTCATAGGAAAGAGCATTGCTCCCAAGTGAGACTTTGGTTCCCAGGCCTAGGAATAAAAACCCACTTTTACTTAACACTTATCATGTAGCAGATACAGCTCTAAATAGCTCATGGATGTGATCTCATAGAATCCATACCTATGAAGTAGTGACCAGTGTGATGTCCAGTATCTCATTTAAATCCACAGTGAGGTTTATCAGTACAAGTAAAAGAATATCCATCTTCAAAAGTCTAAAATAATAAGGAAATTTATTATCTCTATTCATTAGAAATTGTAAGGTAGGGCTGGATCCAGGCATGGCACAATGACATCTGGGCAGATATAGATGAGAATGAGAAGTCAGAACTCCACATATCCTCCTGAAAGTTTCTAGTGAGCAGAGGTAACCCCTTCAACCTCTCAACCAAGCTTCTCTTATTTAACATTTCAATGACTTAACCTGGGATAATGACCTCTCAAAGTATGCAGATTCTCCTTAGCATTCACCAGACTCCCTCAATGCCTTTAAGTCCCCCAGGCCTACAGAGATCTCAGCATAGCTCAGCAGTGCAAGGTCAACTTCAGGAGACAGTAAGGCATCTTGCCAACTTCCATAGGCAGGAATCTGGAGTACATGAATGGGTGAGGACTCTAATAAGAGTGTCAGCCCAAGGAGGATGAAATTTTTAGATCAGGCTATATTTAATATGGGTGCACTTACCCAGGGTGCAGAATTTAATGTTAGCTCAAAAACCTGAAAAGGATATTAAAAATAATGTGTTCCATTGTTAATTAAAGCCTGAAGTCAATAGCACTCCATAGGCAATAAGGATTAAAGGGCAGAATTTCCCTGGCAGTTTTAAGGGAGGAACTCAAAGGCTCAGGAAGGTTGAAACAATTTATGTCCAGATATATATGCCTGTTGTCCAATTATCCAATGACCTTTTTCCATCTCAAGTGTCCTAATTTAGGACAGTGTGCCACCTGCTCAGCCACTCTTTAACCATGTCACCCTGGAGGCCCAAGAGGGCATTTCCTTCACCAAAGCTTAAAGAAATACCTTGGCAAGGGGAGCACCGGAAGCCTCATAAAGTCCTGTAGTGTTTGTCCTCTGAAGCCTAGAGATAACTGGGTAATACTGAGATTCAACTAGGTTCCCTGATTTCAGTGGGAATAATGGAAGTCCTGGAGAGAGTTGTAGAGGGCAATGATAGCACTTAACCATTAAAAGACACTCCTTTCTTTTTTCTCTTTATTTTCTGTAGTGCTTCATATTTGTTAAAAAGAATGCCAAGTGCTTTTTGCAGGTAGTACTGAGAAGCTGGGGTGAGTGCCTGTTTTTGTTTATTTTTAATATTTTTGGCCGAATGCACACATCTGTGGGAATGCTGAAATTTTTAAAGAAAAATGACAGCTATCAAAACCAGCGCATAGAAGAAAAGAAGTGTCAACAAATTGGCTGCCAGGCACACTAGGCCCCTGCAACAATCTGGTGGGGGAGGGGAGGACTCTGGGAATAGATAGGGAACTAACCAAGGTGAAAGACTGTCCTTTTAGGGGGTGGTGAAATGTCCAAATCAACGTCCAAGTAGGTGTAGCCAACTCAGGTATCTTCTAGGTTGGCCCTCATCTCCAAAGGCAGTGGTGGTCTGTAGCTGGAATATAGTGGATGGTGGTGTAGTGTCAGTTTAGGGCTCTGGGCAGATGTATGTAGGCCTTGCAGTTGGCAGGGCTGTGCATAGTCTGACCAGTTAATAACTGAGACTCGCCCTATAAGCTGGGGCTCAGGACACAGTTCAAATTCGCAGGGGCGCGTCCTCGATCTGACCAGAGTAGATGGCAGCCCTCTTCAGGGATAGCCCCCAGCTCCAGCACAATAACTGGAGCACAATTCTTGGAACAAAGACAAGCACTAAGGGAGATGAAGAGAACCAGAGGGCAGGGGTAGGGAAGGAGATCAGCGGGCGACAGGGAGCACGATGGCTCCAGAAGGGGCAAAGCTGGATATAGACATGGGGAGAGTGGGGGGGCAGGGGGGGGGTTGGCGGCGTGCAGGGCCCTGCCTCCTAGGCCCGCGGGTCTCCGAGCCTAGTAATCATCAGGTTCATCGTCATCGTCGTCTTCGTCGTCATCCCAGCCAAAATACTGTTTCATCTCGTCGAGGAAGGCCCGGTAATCACTTAGGATGGGGCTATCCATCTCAATGTGGGGCACCACCCACTCCTCGGCTTCCCCGGTGAGCAAGCTGATTAAGAATGCCACTTTCATGGCGTCGTTGCAGAACCGGTTCTCGTTGACAAGCATGTAAGAAGTCGTCTGCACGATAAACTCGGGGAGACGGGAACTCTCGCCGTTAAACTTTTCTGGAAAGGGCACCGGGCAGCTCGGCGGACGTACCTGGCGCAGTAGGGTGGCCCTCTCGCACACCAGCAGCCGCAGCTGTTCATTGAGCTGGATATTCTCGATGCTCAGGGAGCGGTGCCTCATCAGGAGAACGCGCAGAAGCAGCACCAGCTCGTCGTCCACCATGGCGAACAGCTTGGAAAGGCAAGGCTTGGCTCGGTTGGGCTCGGCTTGGCCAAGGTGCACAGGGAAGCCTCACAGGAAGTGCCTGTCCGCGGAGGCGCGGGGAGCCAGAGTGCAAAGCGGTACCAGCAGAGGTCTGGGCGGCTGCGCAAGCTCCGCCCACAAAGCCGCTTACGAGGCTCACGCAACTGCGCGGCCTTGGGCCCGGGTAGAGGAGGAGGGGGCGGGTCCTAGGATGATACCGGAGCTCCATGGGGGCGTGGCCAGGGTGGCAGCGCTATGGCGACGTCACAGAGGTAGGCGTGTGCAGGGCGTGGGCAGAGTCTCTGGCTCTGTGCGGGCAGTTCACAGGGCTCACGGATAAAGACAGGAGATTATGGTTGTAGGGTTGGCGTTTGCTAGGACCCAGCGAACGCTGAGACCGAGCTCTCATATAAAGCCAACCTGTTCAAGTTTAAATTATATTCAACAGCGCAACCAACTCACAAAATTCAAAGATCCTTGGGTGAGGGGCTTTGGCCAATGGATTCCGTTTGTATGATGTTTGTTAACACATTTTCTTGCTTATTTAAATCTCACTCACCGAGGGAGCTGTTAACACTGCTGTCTGCAACAGCAGGAGTGGGGGTAGGGGCGAGAAGTCACACAGTTTCAGAGTAAAGAAAGATCCCCTGGGGATCCTGTCCTTCAGACAAGGCAAAATATTTAAACAGATTTTCTTCAGTTGAAAATAATATTTGTATGTCTCTATTCTTTTTTATTTTTATTTTTCTAAATAACGAAGTATAAACATTTCTGCAAAATCTTTTGATAACAATTTGCAGGCATCCCTCTTAACTTTGACGATTTGATGTACTAATATTAGTGTCCCTTGGCTACTGGGTGTTATTCTTTCTTAACAATAAAGACTTGTGTTTTTAAATGGTTTTGGTTTTCTGCTTTAAATATGATTATTCAAATAATTGTTGACAATTGAGATGTGTCCAAGCCCTTAGAGCCCAGTGGAGGGTCTGCTTTTAAAATATGCCTCAATTAAATCACTTTTTGTCAAGTCTGCAACTACACCCTGATAGCAGCCTTCCTTTCCTACCCAGTTTGCTGCAACTAATCTCTCAGATTTCATTCTTCTCTTCCTACAGTGTACATTTTCTCCACAGAGTCAGCACAGGAATCCTTTAAAAAAATTTAGACCCCCACTCTCCTCGTCAAAACCCTCTAACACTTTTATTTTTATTATTATTAGTAGTAGTATTAGTATTAGTATTAGTATTATTCTCACTCAAAATAAAAGCAGCCTGACCAGGATAGAGCGCAATGGATAGAGCGTAGGACTGGGATGCGGAGGACCCAGGTTCGAGACCCCGAGGTTGCCAGCTTGAGTGTGGGCTCATCTGGTTTGAGCAAAAGCTCACCAGCTTGTACCCAAGGTCGCTGGCTCGAGCAAGGGGTTACTTTGCTGAAGGCCCACGGTCAAGGCACATATGAGAAATCAATCAATGAACAACTAAGGTGTCACAATGAAAAACTAATGATTGATGCTTCTCATCTCTCTCCATTCCTGTCTGTCTGTCCCTATATATCCCTCTCTCTGACTCTCTCTATTTCTGTAAAAAAAAATCAAAAGCAAAGTCTTGATCTTAGCCCAGGAGGCCCTGTTTCACCTTCTATATCTCTTCATATTCTCTCCTCTGTTCTAATTACAAAGTTCTCCTTGCTCATTCTCTCACACAGTATTTCTGACCTTAGGACTTTTGCACTTTCTATTATTTTTGCCTTGCAAGGACTGTCCTAATTTAACTGTCTGACTCACTCTCCCACTCTTTTTGGAGAGGACTTTCCTAACCACCTCATTTATCAGAGCACCCAACTTTCATCCAGTAATCCATCATCCTTCATGATGCTTCATTTTTCTTCATAACATTTATCATACTAGCAACCATCATATCATATAGAACTTTGTTGGTCTGCCTCTACGTTAGAATGTAAATCTATGTGGAGAGAGAGTTTATTTTCTTAGATTCTCTAATCATAATGCCTAGAAAATGCCTGGGCCAGAGTAAGAAACTCCATAAATGTTTGCTGGATGAAAGAATCTCAAGGTCCAGATGTTGAAATGAAAGAAGTGGTGCGTGCACAAAATGTCCAAAAATACTTTTCAAAGTGTCTAGTATCTTTTTTCTCTGATTATGAGTCAGCCTATTTTGTAAAATGACTGAAGTAATAAAAATGGCTAAATATTTTTTTAAATCCTCTTCATTCCTTGTACAATAATTGAATGGGCATCCATGGAAATGAGAAGCTGAGAGACAGATATAAAATGAAGGTCTAAGGTACGGAGAGGAAAAGGGGTCACACTGCTGAAAGAATGGGCAAGAAAAAGAGCAGTAGGAGGGACTATGACCTTGTAATCTCCTGTGATATGAGTTCCCCACTAAATGAAAAGCTCCTTAAGGGCAAGCAGAGACCTTTTCTCACTTATCCTTTTATTTTAGCATCTGAAAGTGTTGACTAGGTGCTGCATAAATCTCTGTGGATAGAAAGAAGGGATAAGAAATGTCAGAGATAGGTTTCTGGCAATCCTACTCATTGACAGCTCAGGGTAGAGGGAGGACCTGCCTGGTACAGCAGTGAGTGGCCAGCTGCACTTTGCATGTCCAGACCCTACTACAGAAAAAAAATACCTATCTCTCTACTCCTAGAACACACATTCTGTGGCAGTCATCAGATCTAGCAATTGACATGGGTGCCTCCTTGACTCTGAACAAGGACCATACATGAGGTTGGGCATTCTAGGATCCTGAGAACCAAATGTGAAAGACTTGCTTAAACCCAGAAAGCAATAAGTTGATGATACAGTACCACAGTCACAGTGTCTCTGACACTGATGCGCAGGCTCTTCCAGTAAACAATTATTATGCACTGGACTTCTGTGAATCTGAGCAGTCTTGTGGGGACCCAGAGATGATTAGGCCAATCCTGCCTGGTATTCTTCCTACAACTCCATGACAGAGGATATCATGGAGGAATCAACAGGAAGTAGCCACTAGTATCACCTCAGATGGGGCTCTGAGTTCTTTGAAAGCAAGAAATGTCACAGCTAGACCTGAGCACAGAGCTGAGCAATGACTTTTGGAGACACTTCCAAACTTGGAACAAGGAGAGACAGGCTGTTCCTCAGTGACCCTCAGAGAAACAGTTAAGAAAAGGTGAGTGATATTTGTAGACTAAATGCATAAAAATATAATGTTCATGTTAAGCAACTTCCCATTGTTCATGATGCTCTCCCACCAATGCTAAAGCCTGCCAGCCATTCCTTCTCCAATAAGTCTGCTTAAGGCTGCATGTTGCTTTGATCATTCCCCTTTATCATCTAAAGTGACCTGTGAAAATTTCTTTACACTGGTGTGAAGATGCTGGATGCAGAGGCAAAGCAGACCACTTGACTTACCTAAGGCTCAGGAACTTTATCAGGACAGTTCTGGCTCAGAACATTTTATTTTGCAAGAAAGAAACACAGGGTCAAGGCTGAGGGCATGAACTCTGGTGCTTATCGCTTTCACCAAAGTTCCATGCTCAAACCCTGCCCTAGAAAACAGATTAAAAAATTCCCTTATAATAAATACAAAACATCTCTCAATTATTTAGCTTTCTAAGCAGTGTATACAAGTTGGATAAACCAACCTGTTACTTGAAAAATGTGGCCAGAAGCAGAAAGTAGCTACGGAGGGGATATTTGTGAGAGAGTCAAATGGATGCCACTAAGATCCAGGCCTCTGCCTATAGGAACCTCCCTTTCCTTCCTACCATACACCTGGATTTCTTTTTACAGTAACTACATTTACAGGGATATATAGACCTCAGGCCTAGAAAGAGGAATGGGAAGGTTTACTTTCTTCATCCTACCTTCACCCTCTCCAGCTTACCAAAATCCTATGAAACATTTTCATATTTATTGAAAGTATTAAGTTAAAGTAATCTTAACTAAAAGAAATTAAATAGTACCTGAATGGTAAAATTAAAAGAAAATTTAATACCTCTTCTTCTCCCTACTCACTAAACAGGATTGTTGGAAATGTCATTTGTTTCTCTACATACATAATATTTGTAGAATCCTAATACTCATAGTTCTGATAAAAAATATATGTCAAGATTTACAGATACATAAAGATGTTTTCTTGATGATTGCATAAGCCACCTAAATTTTTCAGGCACACTCCTGCCTGAGAACTAAAGAGATCTAACTGTTCAGTTTCTCAGATGAAGTAGAAGGATGGTGCCAAATACATTAACAGTCCCAAACATATAGAACTAGAAAATCAGATTTCTATGGCTGCATTATGATTTACATGAACTAATGTCTTTTTAATTTGTATTCTTCATGTATATATAATTATATTGCTGTAAAATAGAATTTATTGTCTGTACTATATTTCACAATATTTTTGCTCTTATTTTTTCTCATCCCTATTTATTTAATATAATTAGTTAGCTTGAATATACAAGACCTTATAAACTTGGTTTGTTTCTGGCATTTTCATACATTTTCTAAAGTATCTGGCATAATGTTAAATCTCTTGTTATAGAAATTAAAAGTGTGTCCTGTAGTAATTTGTGTTTACTTATTTGGTTTTAAATATAGACTAGGCCTCTTTCTCAAATTGGCCAGTTATTTTCATCTAGATTAAAGTTTTCAGGACACAGAATGTGTGTTGTGAATTAAAGATAACCAAAAATTTCTTGCTACTTAGCCTATAAACAATGGAACAGAACAGAGAACCCATAAATAAACCCACAGCTTTATAGACAACTGATATTTGCAAAAGAAGGTAAAAGCATACAATGGAGTAAAGAAGGCCTCTTTAATAAATGGTGTTGAGAAAATTGGACATCTGCCTGCAATAAAATGAAACTAGACCACCAAATTACACCAGTCACAGAAATAAACTCAAAATGGATAAAAGACTTAAATGTAAGCCATGAAACCATAAGCATCTTAGAAGAAAACATAGGCAGTAAGCTCTCCAAAATTTCTCACAACAATATATTTGCCGATTTATCTCCACAGGCAAGTGAAATAAAAAACAAGATAAACAAATGGGACTATATCAAACTAAAAAGCTTTTGCACAGCTAAGGACAATAAGAACAGAATAAAAAGACAAACTACACAATGGGAGAACATATTCAACAATACGTCTGATAAGGGGTTAGTAACCAAAATTTATAAAGAATTTGTAAAACTCAACACCAGGAAGACAAACAATCCAATCAAATAATGTTCAAAAGAAATGAATAGACACTTCTCCTAAGAGGATATACAGATGGCCAATAGGCATATGAAAAAATGCTCAATATCTAAGTATTAGAGCAATGCAAATTAAAACCACAATGAGATATCACCTCACAGCAGTGAGAATGGTGCTCATCAACAAAACAACAAAGAATAAGTGCTTGTGAGGATGTGGAGAAAAGGGAACCGTCCTGCACTGCTAGTGGGAATGCAGACTGGTGCAGCCACTGTGGAAAACAGTATAGAGATTCCTCAAAAAATTAAAAATCAAACTGCCTATTTAGCCTATTAAGAAGTAAAAGCAATTCTCCCTGCTCTTTTAATCTAGGATTACCCTGTGATTTGATTTGAGAAACAAAATATGATGGAAATAATGGATAACTTATAAAACAAGGCCTGTAAAACTGGAAGAATTGGGTAACGTCAGAGAAATGGCACTGTGAGGAGTTCTCCCAGTACCTCTCCCTGAAACTTCAACAAATTCAACAACTAGAGACAGAAAAATAATCTCAGGAGAATCTGAAATACACATACATCAAACAAAGGTATAATTGGGTGAAAAAGTGGCTGAATATATAATCCACTCTGAAGAAAATAAGATGGAGAATGGAGTATTCTGCTTTCCTCACTGACCTGACCAAGGGCTGCTTTCACTTGAAATTGAGAAAAAGCGAGGGCTGGGTGTGTGGAAAAAGCTGGGCTAGGGAAGAGATGTTCAAGCCAAGGAGAGAGTGTGCCTGCAGCTCAGCTCACATGGAGCTAACACCAGTGGCAGACCTCGGCAGAGGTGGGTGAGCAGTTGCCTTGTTTACTCCTGGTATCCCAGTCGGTGAGCGTGAGCAGTGTGTGAGTGGAACCACCTGGTGCTTCAGGCATGGGTGCTCACATTCCTGGACAGAAGGGCTGGGTCAGAGACTGTCTGTAGTAACCTTCTGTGGACTGTGACCAGAGTTTCTGAGTAATCCCGGCTTCCCAAACAACAGTGAGTAGAAAGGGCACAAAAGCCAGCTTTGCTACACCCACACCTGTCTGGGTGCGACATAATCAACTGTTAAAATGCTATAGAATATTTACCTTAAACCTATGTGCTCTTATTGAGAAATATTACCCTGATAAATTTAATTTTCTAAATAAAATTTAAAAATTTCACCTTAAATGGAGAGCATTTGTCACTTAATTGTTAAGGTGGCTACCCCACATCACCTCACCAGAATACAGACAGCAATCTGCAGTTTGCTTGCATTTTTGCATACTAGGAAGTGGGGTTCTTTTCCATATTTTTGTCAGTTTGTAATTTATATCTTGCTTATTCCATTCAAATCAGTATCTTTAATCTTGCATTGTATTAATTGTTTCTTAAAAATTTCTATTCTATTACAGTAAATAGAAGAATTTTCTTTTAGATTTTTTGAGTAGGAGAAGTAACATCTTTATTAATTAAGGTACATATTGAAAGTGTAGAAATATGTACAATGCTGGCACTTCCTTCGCAACATTAAACAGTTTCCCTGTCACATGTCTTTTTCAGCTTCTACAGGTTATTCTGATTCAAATATATTATGATGTTTATTATATTATCAATATTCTCCCTTGCTAGTATTCTTCTTGTAAACCAAGCACTCATTTATAGTACAGTTTTAGATTTAGTCAACCTTCTCTTTGGATGGGAAAGAACTGATCCTTGACAGTACCTATCTAAATTTTATGTCACTCTGCTTTGCATATATATATAATCACAAAAATTTGCCCACCACTTCCTGAGATCAGTCACCTTGAAAAAAATAAAGCAACAATACCAAGCATAGTTGTAAGAAAAATACTTTCTAGGCAATTATTAATATGAAACTGTAAAAATTTTACTGAAATTAAATGTAGTTGTTAAATTAGAAACTTAAATGACATGGATAGAATTTAATCCTTTAAAAATATGTATGGCAATTCAGAGTGGAGCAAGTGTCTAGATGCTCACCAATCTTATTATTCTTGCTGTACACACAAGAATACTAGACTTTTTATTCTTCCTTGCTGTTATTTTGAGGCTAGATAGCTGAACCTGGCCAATGGGATATGTACAAAATTGAAATACATCATATTTGTAGTTAGCCATAAAACCTTACAAAATTATCTACAGTCTTCCTTCTCCTTACCTGGAGACCATAAAGGTCAATATTTAAAATAGGAGCACCATGACATGATAGAAGTCATCATTTGTTGGACATCTGCCTTGCAGAACCTTCTGACTTACATCAAACTCTAATTTGTATAAGAAATAACTATTAGCACAAAATTGGAGATGACATCAGAGTAATGGCACGGTAGGAAGTGATACTGATATATCTCCCTCAAAACTCAAAAAGATCCTCAACCAGAAACAGAAAAACTTATCCTTGGAGCCTCCAGATGTTTCACAATACACCCAAAGGTATGGTCGAGCGAAAAATTGGCTAAATATATAATCAAACCCCGAAGGAAATAAGGAGTAAGAAATGCTCAGCCTTCCTCACTAACCTAAATAGGGCTGCTTTCACTGAGAACTGAGAATATAGAAACTGAGGCAGGCAAAGGGGGTGAATAGATCAAGGCTGCGGCACAAACGGCCAAAACAGGCTGTGGCACGGAGATCCAAGCCAAGGAAAAACTGTGCCTATGGCAACCCAGGCAATACAAGCTAAGACTCACGCCAAACCCAGACAAAGAAAGACAAGTGCGGCAGCCATTTTCCCCGATCTCCTGGTCGGTGCGCGCAGATAGTGGGCGAGAGATTCCTCCGAGTGCCTCAACAGTGGGCGCTCGTGTTACCCCACAGAGAGGCAGAGTCAGGGGCCTTTGTGTGGGCTGAAACCGGAATCTACAGGCTGCCCCAGCACCCTGAAAAAGCCACGCAAGGGGAGGGAGGGAGAGCCAATTCCAACGTTAGAACTTTTCCGTGCGGGCGGGGGTTTCACTCAGAGGGTGATGCGGACAGCCTGATATCCTGGTCGGCATGCACGGAGAGTAGGCAAGAGATTCCTCCCAGCACCTCAGGAGTGAGAACCCGTGTTATCCCACAGAGGGGCAGAGTCAGAGGCCTTTGTGTGGGCCAAAAGCAGAATCTCGGGCCGCCTCTGCACCCTGAAAAAGCCGCGCACGGGAAGGGAGTGAGAGCCAATTCCAACACTGAAACTTTTCCGTGCGGGTGGGGGTTTCACTCAGAGTGTGAGACTGCTGCCTGATATCCAGGTCTGCGCACACAGATAGTGAGCGAGAGATTCCTCTGAGTGCCTCGGCAGTACATGACCGTGTTATCCCACAAAGGGGCATAGTCAGGGGCCTTTGTGTGGGCCAAAAGCTGAATCTCCAGGCCACCCCAGCACCCTGAAAAAGCCGCACATGGGGAGGGAGAGAGAGCCAATTCCAACGCTAGAACTTTTCCGTGCAGACGGGGGTTTCACTCAGAGTGTGAGACTGCCGGCCTGATATCCTGGTCTGCGCACAGATAGTGAGTGAGAGTTTCCTCCAAGCACCCCGGGAGTGGGCACCCGCCCGTGTTACCAGAAAGGGTGGCAAAGCCAGAGGTCCTTGAGTGGGCTGAAGCCCCGCCTGATTATGCTAGCAGCTCTGACTAACTGAGCCTCACACAGAGCCCTGTGTTGAGTGGGAATAGAGTGGGGAGTGGCCAGCTCTTTCAGCCTCTTACTATCCAGGAAGAGGCAGCAGCAACCCCATAGCTGCATTATCAGGCTACTAATTGAGGAAGGAAAGACTAGGAGAAAGGCTCCAGGAACACAAACTCTCTCACTGTTGGAGCCTATAAATGCTAATGAGACTCGATTGCCAACGAGACTGAAGCACAATACAGGACATTGCCATAGAAACTTATCAACTGCAAAACTCTACCTGAGCGTGCCAAGGCGCAGAACCTGGGGTACAGAGTCACCGACCAGGAAGAGGGAGCAAAAAGAAAAAGCAAGAAGATAACCTCTCAAAATCAAGAATAATCCGCAGACTTTATAACCTATCCCATTTTATTATATTTCTTCGTTTGTTTCTCTTACCTTCATTCTTGATTTTTTTTTTCCTCCTCCAACTTGGTCATTTAACTCTGTGCCAGTCTTACTTTCTCCTCTCGTTGAACTACACTACCCATAAGTGTTACATCTCCCATTATCTTTTCTTTCCTCTTCCATTCTCTCTATGAGGGTTGATTCCAAAATCCTTAACTCTCTCTCTCTCTCTCGTTATTTTTTCTTTTTTCTTCTTTTAGTGGTTCCTTCTTTTTCTCTCTCTCTCTTTCTTTTCTCCCTCTTTATTAGTTTCTTCCTTTCTCCTTTATGTCTCCTCTCATTCAAACCTCAATAAGGAACAAACTATCTTATCTGGGACTCAAACTTATGTTTGTGGCATTTTGGATGGTTTTTACTTCACCTTTTTAACTCACTAGCAGTGCTCCCATCCCTGGCTCTCTATTTGATCTAGTTCTTGTTCCACTAAATTCAATAGTAATTTTTTAATTTGTCCCCCCATTTTCCTGTTTCCCTTTTATTCCTCTCATCATAACTCTTAGTCAACCAACACCTAAAAGCTAATCATTTTATTCTTGACCCAAATTTTTTCCTTATTGCTTTTTGTGGGTCCATACCCCCTTTTTTTTCTTTTTTTCTTTTTTTTTGCCCCTTTATTACTTATCCCCAATTCAGGCCCTCCATTACAGGCATTGTTTGTTCTATTTAGTAAAATATAATTCAGAGTTTACCACAAGATTTTCTCAAGAAAGAGGGGAGGAAAAAAGGAGGAGGAAATCATTTCCTTTTTTTAATTTTTATTTTATTTTATTTTTTTTAATTATTAATTTTTTTAAAAAACAACTCTTCGATTTTTTATTTTTTTAACTTTTTATTCTTTATTAAATCTCATTAATACTATAAACAACACCACCCTCAGATGCCATTAAAGAAGAGAAAATCGAATATCATGGATACAAAAGAAAGAGAAGTAACACAGATAGATGAGAAAAAATCTATGGAGAAAAAATTTAATATATTGGAAACCTTGGAGTTAAAGGACAGAGAATTTAAAATAAAAATTCTAAAAATACTCAGAGATATAAAAGAAAACACAGAAAGGCAATTTATGGAGCTCAGAAAACAACACAATGAACACAAAAAATATATTTCCAAGGAAATTGAAATTTAAAAAAATCAAGCAGAGATGAAAAACTCAATTCACGAGCTGAAAAACGAGGTAACAAGCTTAGCTAATAGAACAGGACAGATAGAAGGAAGGATTAGTGAAATAGAAGACAAGCAACTTGAGGCACAACAACAGAAAGAAGAAGAGAGACTCAAAAATTAAAAAAAATGATATAGCCCTACAGGAATTATCTAACGCCTTCAAAAAGAATAACACAAGAATAATAGGTATATCAGAGGGAGAAGAGAGAGAAAATGGAATGGAGAACATACTCAAACAAATAATATATGACAACTTCCCAAGCCTGTAGAAAGAACTAAAGCCTCAAATTCAAGAAGCAAACAGAACTCCGAGGTTTCTTAACCCCAACAAACCTACTCCAAGGAACATCATAATGAAATTGGCACAAACCAACAGCAAAGAAAAAATTCTCAAGGCAGCCAGGGAAAAGAAGAATACAACATATAAAGGAAGGCCCATTAGATTATCATCAAATTTCTCAAAAGAAACTACAAGCTAGAAGAGAGTAGACCCCAATATTTAAAGTCCTGAAAGAGAGGAACTTTCAGCCACGAATACTATACCCATCAAAGCTATCCTTCAAATATGAAGAAGAAATAAAAACATTCACAGATACAGAAAACATGAGGAAATTTATCATCAGAAAACCCGCACTCCAGAAATTACTAAAAGGGGTTCTCCAATCAGACACAAAGAATAAAAAATAAAAAGAACAAAGCCACAAGTAAAAGCTCCAAGAGGAACACAATAAAACCAAATTTAAACTGTTACAACAAAAAAAAAGAAGTGGGGGGGAGAGGATGGAGATTAACAGAAGCAAAGGACGATGGATTGCAAAAGTACTCACAAAATAGTGCACTACAATGAACAAGGTAGGAACCCTTTTCATTACTTAAAGGTAACCACCATTTAAAAAACCACCACAGAAGCACATGATTTAAAAAAGATAGCAACAGAAGAAAGATGTATGGAATACAACCAAATAAAAACAAAAGACAGAAAAACGAAAGTGAAGGATCAAACAAGACACAAAACTAACAGAAAGCAATCTATAAAATGGCAATAGAGAACTCACAAGTGTCAATAATTACACTAAATATAAACAGATTAAACTCACCAATAAAAAGGCACAGAGTAGCAGAATGAATTAAAAAAGAAAATCCAACTGTATGCTGCCTACAAGAAACTCATCTAAGTAACAAGGATAAAAACAAATTCAAAGTGAAAGGCTGGAAAACAATACTCCAAGCAAATAACATCCAAAAAAAGCAGGCGTAGCAATACTCATATTTGATAATGCTGATTACAAGACAGCAAAAGTACTCAGAGACAAAAATGGCCATTTCATAATGGCTAAGGGATCACTGAATCAGGAAGACATAACAATTCTTAATATATATGCACCAAACCAAGGAGCACCAAAATATATAAGACAGCTACTTATTGACCTTAAAACAGAAACTGACAAAAATACAATCATACTTGGAGACTTCAATACACCGCTGATGGCTCTAGATCGGTCATCCAAACAGAGAATCAACAAAGACAGTGGTCCCCAAACTATGGCCGACGGGCCACATGCGGCCCCCTGAGGCCATTTATCCGGCCCCCGCCGCAATTCCGGAAGGGGCACCTCTTTCATTGGTGGTCAGTGAGAGGAGCATAGTTCCCATTGAAATACTGGTCAGTTTGTTGATTTAAATTTACTTGTTCTTTATTTTAAATATTTTATTTGTTCCCATTTTGTTTTTTACTTTAAAATAAGATATGTGCAGTGTGCATAAGGATTTGTTCATAGCTTTTTTTATATAGTCTGGCCCTCCAACGGTCTGAAAGACAGTGAACTGACCCCCTGTGTAAAAAGTTTGGGGACCCCTGAACAAAGATATAGTGGCCTTAAACAGAACACTAAAGCACGTGGACATGATAGACATCTATAGGACATTTCATCCCAAAGTGATTGAGTATACATTTTTCTCCAGTGTACATGGATCATTCTTAAGAACTGACCATATGTTGGGCCACAAAAACAACATCAGTAAATTCAGTAAAATCGAAGTTGTACCAAGCATATTTTCTGATCATAAAGCCTTGAAACTAGAATTCAACTGCAAAAAAGAGAAAAAAAATCCCACAAAAATGTGGAAACTAAGCAACATACTTTTAAAAAATGAATGGGTCAAAGAAGAAATAAGTGCAGAGATCAAAAGATATATACAGACAAATGAAAATGACAATACAACATATCAGAATCTATGGGATGGAGCAAAAGCAGTGATAAGAGGGAAGTTTATATCACTTCAGGCATATATGAACAAACAAGGGAGAGCCCAAGTGAACCACTTAACTTCACACCTTAAGGAACTAGAAAAAGAAGAACAAAGACAACCCAAAACCAGCTGAAGAAAGGAGATAATAAAAATCAGAGCAGAAATAGAATAGAGAACAGAAAGACTATACAAAAAAATTAATAAAACAAGGAGCTGGTTCTTTGAAAAGATCAATAAAATTGAGAAACCCTTGGCAAGACTTACCAAGGAAAAAAGAGAAAGAACTCATATAAACAAAATCCAAAATGAAAGAGGAGAAATCACCATGGACACCATAGATATACAAAGAATTATTGTAGAATACTATGAAAAACTTTATGCCACTAAATTCAACAACCTAGAAGAAATGGATAAATTCCTACAACAATACAACCTTCCTAGACTGAGTCAAGAAGAAGCAGAAAGCCTAAACAGACCTATTAGTAGAGAAGAAATAGAAAAAACCATTAAAAACCTCCCCAAAAATAAAAGTCCAGGCCCAGATGGCTATACCAACGAATTTTATCAAACATTCAAAGACTTGGTTCCTATTCTACTCAAAGTCTTCCAAAAAATTGAAGAAGAAGCAATACTTCCAAACACATTTTATGAGGCCAATATAACCCTCATACCAAAACCAGGCACGGATGACACAAAAAAAGAAAACTACAGACCAATATCTCTAATGAATGCAGATGCTAAAATACTAAACAAAATACTAACAAATAGAATACAACAACATATTAAAAAAATAATACATCATGATCAAGTGGGATTCATCCCAGAATCTCAAGGATGGTTCAACATACGTAAAACGGTTAACGTAATACACCATATCAACAAAACAAAGAACAAAAACCAAATGATCTTATCAATAGACGCAGAAAAGGCTTTCCATAAAATACAACACAATTTTATGTTTAGGACTCTCAACAAAATGGGTATAGAAGGAAAATATCTCAACATGATAAAGGCCATATATGATAAACCATCAGCTAACATCATATTAAATGTCACAAAACTGAAGACTCTCCTCCTTAAATCAGGAACAAGACAGGGCTGTCCACTCTCTCCACTCTTATTTAATGTGGTACTAAATGTTCTAGCCACAGCAATCAGACAAGACAAAGAAATAAAAGGCATCCATATCGGAAAAGAAGAAGTAAAGGTATCACTTTTTGCAGATGATATGATCGAAAACCCCAAAGAATCCACAAAAAGACTACTAGAAACAATAAGCCAATACAGTAAGGTCACAGGATACAAAATTAACATACAGAAGTCAATAGCCTTTCTATATACCAACAATGAAACATTTGAGAACGAACTCAAAAGAATAATCCCCTTCACTATTGCAACAAAAAAAAATAAAATACCTAGAAATAAACATAACAAAGAATGTGAAGGACTTATATAATGAAAACTACAAACTATTGTTAAGGGAAATCGAAAAAGATATAATGAGATGGAAGAATATTCCTTGTTCATGGTTAGGAAGAGTAAATATAATCAAGATGGCCATATTACCCAAAGCAATATACAAATTTAATGCAATTCCCAGCAAAATTCCAATGAAATTTTTTAAAGAAATGGAACAAAAAATCATCACATTTATATGGAACTATAAAAAACCCCGAATAGCCAAAGCAATCCTAAAGAAGAAGAATGAAGCTGGGGCATTACAATACCTGACTTCAAATTCTATTATAGGGCCACGACAATCAAAACAGCATGGTATTGGCAGAAAAGTAGACACTCAGACCAATGGAACAGAATAGAAAACCCAGAAATAAAACCACATATATATAGTCAAATAATTTTTGATAAAGGGGCCAACAACAAACAATGGAGAAAAGAAAGCCTCTTCAACAAATGGTGCTGGGAAAACTGGAAAGCCACATGCAAAAGAATGAAACTGGACTACAGTTTGTCCCTCTGTACTAAAATTAACTCAAAATGGATAAAGATCTAAACATAAGACCTGAAACAATTAAGTACATAGAAGAAGACATAGGTACTCAACTCATGGACCTGGGTTTTAAAGAACATTTTATGAATTTGACTCCAAAGACAAGAGAAGTGAAGGCAAAAATTAATGAATAGGACTACATCAGACTAAAAAGTTTTTCCTCAGCAAGAGAAACTGATAACAAAATAAACAGACAGCCAACTAAATGGGAAATGATATTTTCAAACAACAGCTCAGATAAGGGCCTAATATCCAAAATATACAAAGAACTCATAAAACTCAACAACAAACAAACAATCCAATAAAAAAAATGGGAAGAGGACATGAACAGACACTTCTCCCAGGAGGAAAGGAAGTACAAATGGCCAACAGACATATGAAAAGATGCTCATCTTCTTTAGTTATTAGAGAAATGCAAATCAAAACTGCAATGAGATACCACTTCTCACCTGTTAGACTAGCTATTATTAACAAGACAGGTAATAGCAAATGTTGGAGAGGCTGTGGAGAAAAAGGGTCCCTCATACACTGTTGGTGGGAATGTGAAGTAGTACAACCATTATGGAAGAAAGTATGGTGGTTCCTCAAAAAACTGAAAATAGAACTGCCTTATAACCCAGCAATCCCTCTACTGGTTATATACCCCCAAAACCTCAGAAACATTGATATGTAAAGACACATGCAGCCCCATGTTCATTGCAGCATTGTTCACAGTGGCCAGGACATGGAAACAACCAAAAAGCCCATCAATAGATGACTGGATAAAGAAGATGTGGCTCATATACACTATGGAATACTACTCAACCATAAGAAATGATGACATCAGATCATTTACAGCAAAATGGTGGGATCTTGATAACATTATACAAAGTGAAATAAGTAAATCAGAAAAAACCAGGAACTGCATTATTCCATACATAGGTGGGACATAAAAATGAGACTAAGAGACATTGATAAGAGTGTAGTGGTTACGGGGGGAGGGGGGAGAGGGAGAGGGAAAGGGGGAGGGGGAGGGGCACAAAGAAAACTAGATAGAAGGTGACAGAGGACAATCTGACTTTGGGTGATGGGTATGCAACATAATTGAATGACAAGATAACCTGGATATGTTATCTTTGAATATATTGTATCCTGATTTATTGATGTCGCCCCATTAACAAAATAAAATTATTAAAAAAAGAAATAACTAATATATAAACTAATGAAAGTTTTGATACTTTTAGAGCATTTAGTAAGCATTACACAGACAATTACAAAATCAAAAATACAGAGAGCCTGACCAGGCGGTGGTGCAGTGGATAGAGCGTCGGACTGGGATGCGGAAGTACCCAGGTTCGAGACCCCAGAGGTCACGCGCGGGCTCATCTGGCTTGAGCAAAGAGCTCGCCAGCTTGGACCCAAGGTCGCTGGCTCCAGCAGGGGGTTACTCGGTCTGCTGAAGACCCACGGTCAAGGCACGTGTGAGAAAGCAATCAATGAACAACTAAGAAGTTGCAACGCGCAACGAGAAACTGATGATTGATGCTTCTCATCTCTCTCTGTTCCTGTCTGTCTGTCCCTGTCTATCTCTGCCTCTGTAAAAAAAAAAAAAAAATACAGAGAGATGCTTTAGGTTGCCCAGAAAAGACTATGAGTAAGAATTTTTTGAAGTAAATTTTCTCAGGACCAATTATTATAGTAAAGCTTTCTTTGTATAGTTGATAAAAATGTTCACTGTTTATTCATAAAGAAGCAGAAACTGAAAGGTTAGTAACTTACTTATAATCACACAACTATTAACTTGTGGAGGCCAGATTCAAACACAGCTCTATCTGACTCCAAGTTCTATGACTTTTGAGGTCTGATGTCAATGAAATGGCAGGGTAGGAAGCCCTACTTCTCATTTCTCCACAAAAAACACACAAAAACAACAATATTAGTACAAAAATATCCTGAAAAGAAGTTTAGAACCCAGCTAAGTGAAAGCACTTTAGAGGAACACAAAGTTAGAGTAGTTGCATTTATATGCATAACAAAAGCTATTTCCTTTTACAAGTGTAAGTTCCTGTTCCAATTTGGCTCAGTTTGGCAATGAAAAAACTGCATCAGCCTATCATTTCTCTCACTGGGAGAAGAGCGCATGAAACATGCATCTGAAATTCTTGTCCTTCAAAACATTTTTGTGGGGCCAGTTTCTATCTCACTTTATACTAAAGAGCCTGGTCCTCTGGTCAAACTAGGAACAAATTATGTGAGGGATTAAACCTGAACAGCTGGCACTGCTTTATGAAATAGATTGAGAATAGGCACAGAACTGAATAAGGAATATTAGAACAATTATAAATATATATATACCCAATATTGGAGCATACATATATAGAGTAAATATTAAAATATATGAAGGGAGAAATAATATTTATACAGTAAAAGTAGGGGTCCTTAATACCGCATTTTCAACAGTAGATAAATTATTAAGGCAAAAAAACAAAAAAGTAAATATTGGACTTGAATAACACTATAGATCAAAACAACCTAACAGCCATATGGAATGTTTTATCTAACATCAGCAGAAATACTCAGTCTTCTCAAGTACACATAGAATATTATACAGGATGGATGATATTTAAGGCAACAGAATGAGTTTTAATCAACTTAAGAAGAATGAGATTGTATCAAGAATCCATTCTGACCACAATGATATAAAACTAGAAATCAATAGTGAGAGGAAAACTGGAAAATTTTTTTAAATGTGTAAAAATTAGACAACACACTGTTGAACAATCATTGAATGAAAGAAGAAATTAAAGTGAAAATTAAAAAAAAAATCTCGAGCATGACCTGTGGTGGCACAGTGGATAAAATTTTGACCTGAAACTCTTGAAGTAGCCTGTTCAAAACTGTAGGCTTGCCTGGTCAAGACACATATGGGAATTGGTGCTTCTTGCTCCCCCATTCGCTCTCTCTCTTCCTCCCTCCCTTCTCTAAAATAAATAAATTAAAAAATTTTAAATATATCTTGAGACAAATGAAAATGGAAATACATCATACAAAATCTTATGGAAGCCAACAAATGTATTTCTACAATAAATGTATATAATGACACATTTAAAAAGAAGAAATATCTCAAATAAACAACTTAACATCTTAAGACACTAGAAAGAAAAACAACAAACTAAGCCCAGAGTTAGGAAGAAGAAGGAAATAATTAATAATTAAGATCAAAGCAGAAATATCTGAAGCAACTAGTAAAAAGACAGTAGAAAAAAATTAACAAAACTAAGAGCTGTTTTTTTAAAAGCTCAATAAAATTTACAAGGTTTTATCTAAACTAAGAAAAAAAGACAGGACTCAAATCAATAAAAGTATAAGTGAAAGAAGAGACTACATTTGATCTTATTGAAATAGAAAGGATCATAAGAAACTACTATAAGTTATGCACTGTCAAATTAGTAACCTGGAAGTAATTAATAAATTGCTAGAAATATACAACTTACAAAAACTAAGTCATGAATAAATTTTAAAAACTGACAAAACAATAATAAATAAGAAACTAATCAAAAACCAATAAAGAGATTGATTTAGTAATCAAAAACCTTTTACTTTATTAAAACCCATAACCAAATGGCTGCACTGGTGAATTCTACCCAATTTTCAAGGAAAAATTAATCTCAATGCTTTTCAAACTCATCTAAAAAATGAAAGAGAAGGGAACATTTCAAAACTCATTTTTTTGAAACCAGAATTACCCTAATACCAAATCTATGCAAAACACTACAAGATAAAAAAAAATTACAGACTGATATTCCTCATGAACATAGATGTGAATATCCTCAACAAAATAATAGCAAACCAAATTCAACTATACATTAAAAGGATCAGATACCATAATAAAGTAAGATTTTGCCCCATGGTATAGAAGGGTTTTTTAACATATAAAATCTAATAAATGTGATACACCATATTAATAGAATAAAAAATAGAAATCATATAATCATCTTATTAGATGAAAAAAGTATTTGTAAAAAACAACATGCTATCATGATAATTACTCAACAAACAAAATATCAAAGGAATATACCTCAACATAATAGATGTCATGTATGACAAGCCCACAGCTAACATTATACTCAGTGGTAGAAACCTGAAAGCTCTTCCTATAAAATCAAAAACAAGATAATGATGCCCATTCTTGCCATTTCTATTCAACATAGTTCTGGAAATACTAATCAAATCAATTAGGGAGAAAAAAAGAAATCTAAATAAGAAAGAAAAAAATATAATTGACTGTTTTCAGATTATATAATCTTATATATGAAAAATCCTAAAGACAACACTAAAATTTGTTAGAACTAATAAACCAATTAAGTAAAGTTGCAGAATACAAAAGCAATATACAAAAGTTAGTTTATTTTTATATACTATCAATAAATATCCAAAAAAGAAATTAAGAAATCAATTCTCTTTATCATAGCATCAAAAACAATAAAATGTTAGAAACAAATTTGAACAAGAAGGTAAAAGATATGTATACTGATAATTATAATACATTAATAAAATAATGTGAAGAAGACTCAAATTAATGTAAAGTTATTCCATGAACACAGATTGGGAGAATTAGTAGTTTTTTTTATTTAGTGAGAAAAGAGAAGGCAGAGAGACAGACTCCTGCATGTGCCCTGACTGAGATCCACCTGGTAACCCCACCAGGAAGTGACACTCTGTCCATCTGGACCATTATTGCAATGGAGCTCTTTTGAACACCTGAGGCTAAGTCAAATGGAGCCATCCTCAGTGCCTGGGGACAACTCTTCACAATTGAACCATGGTGGAAGGAGAAAAGAAAATTTTATTTTCCCTAATTTGTATATTTCTGTTCTTATTTTTATGTGTATTTTCTTTATTTTTTATTTTTGGTTTTGGTGGGGGTTTTTACTTGGCTTTACTTTTAAATTTTTATATTTTTCATTGTTTTTTCTCAATTTTTATTTTTTATTTTTTAGTTGTTTATAGTTAGAATTCTTTTTTTTTTTTTTGAGAGAAAACTACCTTTATTGGATGCACTTGATTAGTCTCAAAATACTCAGAGGTCTACAACGAGAAAGCTAGGCTTCTCATCCTTCCCATATTCAAGGAGAATATTTGGTGATTTTCCTTCTCTCCTTTCTTTCTTCTTTTTTCCCCCTTTCTTCCTCCTATTTTCTCCCCTCCACCCTTTTCCCTTTCCTTCCCTCCCCTTTTTCTTCCCCCTTCCCCTCCCTTTCATGCACATTCATGTTTATTTCAGACTAACCTTGAGCATGGGTGGGTAGCCATAGTTGACCTAGAGGAGGAGTCAGGACTCCCACTGTCACCTAAAAAAGAAACTGTCTTTCTTTTCTTTTTTTTTTATTATATTGTATTTATTTTTAATGGGGTGACATCAGTAAATCAAGATACATATATTCAAAGATAATATGTCCAGGTTATCTTAAAGTTCAATTATGTTGCATACCCATCACCCAAAGTCAGATTGTCCTGTCACCCTCTATCTAGTTCTCTTTGTGCCCCTCCCCCTCCCCCTCCCCTCTCCCTCTCCCCCCTCCCCCCGTAACCACCACACTCTTATCAATGTCTCTTGGTCTCACTTTTATGTCCCATCTACGTATGGAAAAATGCAGTTCCTGGTTTTTTCTGATTTACTTATTTCACTCCGTATAATGTTGTCAAGATCCCACCATTTTGCTATAAATGATCCAATGTCATCATTTCTTATGGCTGAGTAGTATGCCATAGTGTATATGTGCCACATCTTCTTTATCCAGTCATCTATTGATGGGCTTTTTGGTTGTTTCCATGTCCTGGCCACTGTGAACAATGCTGCAATGAACATGGGGCTGCATGTGTCTTTACAAGTCAATGTTTCTGAGTTTTTGGGGTATATACCCAGTAGAGGGATTGCTGGGTCATAAGGTAGTACTATTTGCAGTTTTTTGAGGAACCACCATACTTTCTTCCATAATGGTTGTACTACTTCACATTCCCACCAACAGTGGATGAGGGTTCCTTTTTCTCCACAACCTCTCCAACATTTGCTATTACCTGTCTTGTTAATAATAGCTCATCTAACAGGTGTGAGGTGGTATCTCATTGCAGTTTTGATTTGCATTTTTCTAATAACTAAAGAAGATGAGCATCTTTTCATATATCTGTTGGCCATTTGTATTTCTTCCTGGGAGAAGTGTCTGTTCATATCCTCTTCCCATTTTTTTATTGGATTGTTTATTTGTTTGTCATTGAGTTTTATGAGTTCTTTGTATATTTTGGATATTAGGCCCTTATCTGAGCAGGTGTTTAAAAATATCATTTCCCAATTAGTTGGCTGTCTGTTTATCTTGTTATCAATTTCTCTTGCTAAACAAAAACTTCTTAGTCTGATGTAGTCCCATTCATTAATTTTTGCTTTCACTTTTCTTGCCTGTGGAGTCAAATTCATAAAATGCTCTTTAAAGCCCAGGTCCATGAGTTTGGTACCTATGTCTTCTTCTATGTACTTTATTGTTTCAGGTCTTATGTTTAGATCTTTGATCCATTTTGAGTTAATTTTAGTACAGGGGGACAAACTGTAGTCCAGCTTCATTCTTTTGCATGTGGCTTTCCAGTTTTCCCAGCACCATTTGTTGAAGAGGATTTTTTTTCTCCATTGTTTGTTGTTGGCCCCTTTATCAAAAATTATTTGACTATATATATGTGGTTTTATTTCTGGGCTTTCTATTCTGTTCCATTGGTCTGAGTGTCTATTTTTCTGCCAATACTATATTGTTTTGATTGTCATGGTCCTATAATAGAGTTTGAAGTCAGGTATTGTAATGCCCCCAGCTTTATTCCTTTTCTTTAGGATTGCTTTGGCTATTCGGGGCTTTTTATAGTTCCATATAAATCTGATTATTTTTTGCTCCATTTCTTTAAAAAATGTCATTAGAATTTTGCTGGGAATTGCATTAAATTTGTATATAGATTTGGGTAATATGGCCATCTTGATTATATTTATTCTACCTAACAAAGAACAAGGTATATTCTTCCATCTCATAATGTCTTTTTCGATTTCCCTTAACAATGGTTTATAGTTTTCATTGTATAAATCCTTTACATTCTTTGTTATGTTTATTCCTAGGTATTTTATTTTTTTGTTGCAATCGTAAAGGGGATTATTCTTTTGAATTCATTCTCAAATGTTTCATTGTTGGCATATAGAAAGGCTATTGACTTCTGTATGTTAATTTTGTATCCTGCGACCTTACTGTATTGGCTTATTTTTTCTAGAAGTCTTTTTGTGGATTCTTTGGGGTTTTCGATGTATAGGATCATATCATCTGCAAAAAGTGATACCTTTACTTCTTCTTTTCCGATATGGATGCCTTTTATTTCTTTGTCTTGTCTGATTGCTGTGGCAAGAACCTCTAGTACCACATTAAATAAGAGTGGAGAGAGTGGACAACCCTGTCTTGTTCCTGATTTAAGGGGGAAAGCCTTCAGTTTTGTGCCATTTAGTATGATGTTAGCTGATGGTTTATGATATATGGCCTTTATCATGTTGAGATATTTTCCTTCTATACCCATTTTGTTGAGAGTCTTAAACATAAAATAGTGTTGTATTTTATCAAAAGCCTTTTCTGCATCTATTGATAATATCATGTGGTTCTTGTTCTTTGTTTTGTTGATATGGTGTATTACGTTAACCGTTTTACGTATGTTGAACCATCTTTGAGATTCTGGGATGAATCCCACTTGATGATGATGTATTATTTTTTTAATATGTTGTTGTATTCGATTTGCTAGTATTTTGTTTAATATTTTAGCATCTGTATTCATTAGAGATATTGGTCTGTAGTTTTCTTTTTTTGTGCCATCCTTGCCTGGTTTTGGTATAAGGGTTATGTTTGCCTCATAAAATGTGTTTGGAAGTATTGCTTCTTCTTCAATTTTTTGGAAGACTTTCTGTAGAATAGGAACCAATTCTTCTTTGAAGGTTTGATAAAATTCTCTGGTATAGCCGTCTGGGCCTGGACTTTTATTTTTGGGGAGGTTTTTAATGGTTTTTTCTATTTTTTCTCTACTAATAGGTCTGTTTAGGCTTTCTGCTTCTTCTTGACTCAGTCTAGGAAGGTTGTATTGTTGTAGGAATTTATCCATTTCTTCTAGGTTGTTGAATTTAGTGGCATAAAGTTTTTCATAGTATTCTACAATAATTCTTTGTATATCTACGATGTCCATGGTGATTTCTCCTCTTTCATTTTGGATTTTGTTTATATGAGTTCTTTCTCTTTTTTCCTTGGTAAGTCTTGCCAAGGGTTTGTCAATTTTGTTGATTTTTTCAAAGAACCAGCTCCTTGTTCTATTAATTTTTTCTATAGTTTTTCTGTTCTCTATTTCATTTATTTCTGCTCTGATTTTTATTATCTCCTTTCTTCAGCTGGTTTTGGGTTGTCTTTGTTCTTCATTTTCTAGTTCCTTAAGGTGGGAAGTTAAGTGGTTCACTTGGGCTCTCTCTTGTTTGTTCATATATGCCTGAAGTGATATGAACTTCCCTGTTATCACTGCTTTTGCTGCATCCCATAGATTCTGATATGTCGTATTATCATTTTCATTTGTCTGTATATATCTTTTGATCTCTGCACTTATTTCTTCTTTGAACCATTCATTGTTTAAAAGTATGTTGTTTAGTTTCCACATTTTTGTGGGATTTTTTCCCTCTTTTTTGCTGTTGAATTCTAGTTTCAAGGCTTTATGATCAGAAAATATGCTTGGTACAACTTCAATTTTTCTGAATTTGCTGATGTTGTTTTTGTGGCCCAACATATGGTCAATTCTTGAGAATGATCCATGTACACTGGAGAAAAATGTATACTCAGTCACTTTGGGATGAAATGTCCTGTAGATGTCTATCATATCCAGGTGCTCTAGTGTTTTGTTTAAGGCCACTATGTCTTTGTTGATTCTCTGTTTGGATGACCGATCTAGAGCCGTCAGCGGTGTATTGAGGTCTCCAAGTATGATTGTATTTTTGTCAGTTTTTGTTTTAAGATCAATAAGTAGCTGTCTTATATATTTTGGTGCTCCTTGGTTTGGTGCATATATATTAAGAATTGTTATGTCTTCTTGATTCAGTGTCCCCTTAGCCATTATGAAATGGCCATTTTTGTCTCTAAGTACTTTTCCTGTCTTGTAGTCAGCATTATCCGATATGAGTATTGCTACACCTGCTTTTTTTTGGATGTTATTTGCTTGGAGTATTGTTTTCCAGCCTTTCACTTTGAATTTGTTTTTATCCTTGTTACTTAGATGAGTTTCTTGTAGGCAGCATACAGTTGGATTTTCTTTTTTGATCCATTCAGCTACTCTGTGCCTTTTTATTGGTGAGTTTAATCCGTTTACATTTAGTGTAATTATTGACACTTGTGAGTTCCTCATTGCCATTTTATAGATTGCTTTCTGTTAGTTTTGTGCCTTGTTTGATTCTTCTCTTTCATTTTTCTATCTTTTGTTTTTTATTTGGTTGTGTTCCATACATCATTCCTCTGTTGCTATCTTTTTTAAATCATGTGCTTCTGTGGTGGTTTTTTCAATGGTGGTTACCATTAAGTAATGAAAAGGGTTCCTACCCTGTTCATTGTAGTGCACTATTTTGTGAGTACTTTTGCCCTCCATCGCCCTTTGCTACTGTTAATCTTCATCCTCTCCCTCCTTTCTTATTGTTGTCACAGTTTAAAGTTGGTTTTGTTATGTTCTTCTTGGAGCTTTTACTTGTGGCTTTGTTGTTGTTGTTTTTTTGTTCTTTGTATCTGATTAGAGAACCCCCTTTAGTATTTCCTGGAGTGGGGGTTTTCTGGTGATAAATTCTCTCATCTTTTCTGTATCTGTGAATGTTTTTATTTCTCCTTCATATTTGAAGGTTAGCTTTGATGGGTATAGTATTCGTGGCTGAAAGTTCCTCTCTTTCAAGACTTTAAATATTGGGGTCCACTCTCTTCTAGCTTGTAGAGTTTCTGTTGAGAAATCTGATGATAATCTAATGGGCCTTCCTTTATATGTTGTATTCTTCTTTTCCCTGGCTGCCTTGAGAATTTTTTCTTTGCAGTTGGTTTGTGCCAATTTTATTATGATGTGCCTTGAAGTAGGTTTGTTGGGGTTACGAAAACTTGGAGTTCTGTTTGCTTCTAGACTTTGAGGTTTTAGTTCTTTCCAGAGGCTTGGGAAGTTCTCATCTATTATTTGTTTGAGTATGTTGTCCATTCCATTTTCTCTCTCTTCTCCCTCTGATATACCTATTATTCTTATGTTATTCTTTTTGATGGAGTCAGATAATTCCTGTAGGGCTATCTCATTTTTTTTAATTTTTGAATCTCTTTCTTCTTCTCTTTGTTGAGCCTCAAGTTGCTTGTCTTCTATTTCGCTGATCCTCTCTTCTATCTGGCCTGTTCTATTAGCTAAGCTTTTTACCTCATTTTTCAGCTCATGAATTGAGTTTTTCATCTCTGTTTGATTTGTTTTTATAGTTTCAATTTCCTTGGAGATATACTCTTTGTGTTCATCGAGTTGTTTTCTGAGCTCCCTAAATTGCCTTTCTGTGTTTTCTTGTATATCTGAGTATTTTTAGAATTTCTATTTTAAATTCTCTGTCGTTTAACTCCAAGGTTTCCAATATCTTAAATTTTTTCTCCATAGATTTTTCCTCATCTCTCTGTGTTACCTCTCTTTCTTTTGTATCCACGATATTCGATTTTCTCTTCTTTAATGGCATCTGAAGGTGGTTTTCTTGATAGTATTAATGAGATTTTATAAGGAATAAAAGGATAAAAAAATAAAAATAAAAAATTGCGCGCTTTTTTAAAAAAATTAATCATTAAATAAAGAAAAATAAAATAAGATAAAAATTTGAGGAAAAAAAGGAAATAATTTCTTTCCCTCCTTTTTTCCTCTCCTCTCCCCTCTTTTTTGAGAAAATCTTGTGATGAACTGTGAATTATATTGTACTAAATAGAACAAACAATACCTGTAGTGGAGGGCCTGAATTGGGGAGAAGTAATATAGGGGTAAAGGAAAAAGAGAAAAAAAATAAAAGAAAAAAATATTTATATATAAAAAGTGGGGGAGCAGTATAAACCTACAAAAAGCAAATTAGGAAAAAATTTGGGTCAAGAATAAAATGTTTTGCTTTTAGGTGTTGGCTGACTCAGAGTTATGATGAGAGGAATAAGAGGGAAACAGGAAAAAGGGGTGGAAAATTAAAAAATTACTATTGTATTTAGTGGAACAAGAACTAGATAAAATGGAGAGCCAGGGATGGGAGCACTGCTAATGTGTTAAAAAGGTGAAGTAAAAACCCTCCAAAATGCCACAAACTTAAGTTTGAGTCCCAGATAAGATAATTTGTTCATTATTGAAGTTTGAATGAGAGAAGACGTAAAGGAGAGAGGAAGAGACTAATATAGAGGGAGAAAAGAGAGAGAGAGAGAAAAAAGATGGAACCACTTAAAGAAGAAAAAAGAAAAAGGAGGAGAGAGAAAGAGAGAGTTAGGGGTTTTGGATTGCAACCCTCAAAGAGAGGAAGGAGGAGGAAAGAAAAGATAATGGGAGATGTAACACTTATGGGTAGTGTAGTTCAAAGAGAGGCGAGAGTAAGACTGAGAGAGAATTAAATGACCAAATTGGAGTAGAAAAAAAAATCAAGAATGAAGAAAAGAGACACAGACGAACAAATATAATAAAATGGGATAGGTTATAAAATCTGCAGATTATTCTTGATTTTGAGAGGTTGTCGTCTTGCTTTTTCTTTTCTGTCTTTCTGGTTGGTGACTTTGTACCCTGGGTTCTGCCCCTGTGGCACGCTCTGGAAGAGGTTTGCAGTTGATAATTCTCTATGGCAATGTCATGTATTGGGCTTCAGTCTTGTTGGCAGTCGAGGTTCATTAGTGTTTATAGGCTCCAACAGTGAGAGGATCTCTCACTGTGAGAGTGTTCCTGGAGCCTCTCTCCTAGTCTTTCCTTCCACAATTAGAAGCCTGATAATCCAGCTATGGGGTTGCTGCTGCTTCTGCCTGGATAGTAAGAGTTTCAAAGAGCTGGCCACTCCCCACTCTATTCCCACTCAGCACAGGGCTCTGAGTAAGGCTCAGTCAGTCAGACCTGCCAGCATAATCAGGCGTGGCTTCCTCTCACTCAAAGACCTCTGGCTCTGCCCCTCTGTGGGATAACTCGAGTGCCCACTCCTGAGGTGTTCGGAGGAATCTCTAGCCCACTCTCCTTGCGCACCCACCAGGATGTCAGACCAGACAAGTCATACTTCGAGTGAAATCCCTACCCACACGGAAAAGATCGAGCTTTGGAATTGGCTTTCGCTCTATCCTCGTGTGGCTTTCCCAAGGGGCTAGGGCTGCCTGAGATTCCGCTCCTGGCCCGCTCACAGACCTGCTCCTCTGTGGGAAAAACACGGGCACCCACCTCCGAGGAGTTCAGAGGAATCTCCTGTCCACTCTTCCTGCGTGCGCACTGACCAGATTATGAGGCTCTGGCGGGACGCCTCTCACTCCGAGAAAGCCCTCTGCCCACACGGAAAAGTTACTGGGTTGGAATTGGCTTTCGCTCTGTCTCCGTGCGGCTTTCCCAGGGCGCTGGGGCTTCCGCTCCTGGCCCGCTCACAGGCCTCTGACTCTGCTCCTCTGAGGGAAAACACGGGCGCCCACCTATGAGGAGTTCGGAGGAATCTCCTGCCCACTCTGCGTGCGTGCGCACTGACCAGATTATGAGGATCGGGCGGGACGCCTCTCGCTCCGCGAAAGCCCTCCTCCCGCACAGAAAAGTTCCGCCGTTGGAGTTGGCTCCAGCTCCCTCCCTGTGCCCGGTCCCCTCAGGGCGCTGGGGCTCCTAGGAGATGCTGCTTTTTGCCCACACAGAGGCCTCTGACTTTGCTTCTCTGTGGGTTAGCACGGGCGGCACCCACCCCTGAAGTGTTCGTAGGAATCTCTTGCCCACTAACCACGCCAATCAGGAGATGCAGAAAATGGCTGCCCCACTTGTCTTTCTTTGTCTGGGTTTGGCGCGCGCGTGTTAGCTTGAATTGCCCAGGTTTTTCCACGGCTTGGATCTCCGTGCCACAGCCTGGTTTGGCTGTTTGTACTGCAGCCTGGAACTATTCACTCCCTATGCCCGCCTTAGTTTCTATATTCTCAGTTCTCAGTGAAAGCCATCCTGTTTGGATTAGAGAGGAAGGCGGAGTATTTCTTACTCCTTATTTCCCCCGGAGTTTGACCATATATTTAGCCAATCTTTCGCTCGATCCTACCTTTGGGTGTGTTGTGAAGCATCTGAAGACTCCAAGGATAGGTTTTTCTGTTTCTGGTTGAAGAACTTGTTGAGTTTATGGGGAGATTTTCGGTATTGCTTCCTACCGCACCATCACTGTGACTCTATAGTTAGAATTCTTAACAGTAGCAATCTCAAACGCCATCAAGGTAAAAGAGATTGAATACCATGGCTACATAAGACAGAGACATAGTTCAGAAAGAAAATGAAAAATCTCCAGAAAAATTCTTAATCACATGGAAACCTTGGAGTTAAACTATAAAGAATTAAAAATTGAAGTTCTGAAAATAATCAACAAAATGAGAAAAAAAACACCAATAGAAAACTTAATGAACACAGAAAAAAAGCTAAATACCTCACCAAGGAGATTGAAACTATAAAAACAGATATGAAGAACTCAGTACAGAAATTGAAAACTGAGGCAACAAGTTTAGCTAATAAAAAAGGCCAGAAAGAGAAAATAATCAGTGGCATTGAAGATAAGCAACTAGAGTTGCAACAGAGTAAAGAGGAAAAAGACTCAGAGATTAAAAAATAAAACTAAGAGAGCTATACAGGAGTTATCTGACTCCATCAGAAAGAACAATATAAGAATAAAGGGTATAGCAGAAGACGAAGAGAGAGAGAAGGAAATGGAGAGCCTATTCAAACAAATAATTGGTGAGGACTTCTAAAGCCTATGGAAAGAATTAGAGCTTTGAATCCAAAAAGAAGACAGGAAGCTGAGTTCCCTCAACACAAACAGACCTTCACTAAGGAAAATCCTAATAAAATTATCAAAAATCAATGACAAAAAAAGGTTTCTCAGGCAGCTAGAGAAAACAACATAACATAAAAAGAAAGGCCCATTAGGTTATCATCACCCTTCTCATCAGAAACTCTACAAGCCAGAAGAGAGTGGACTCAAACATTCAAAGTACTGAAAGAGAGGAATAACCAACCATTAATACTATATCCATCAAACTTACCCTTTAAATATAAACTTTTGCAGACATACTAAATCTGAGGGAATTTATCACCAGAAAATTCCCACTGCAGGAAATACTCAAGGGGATTATTTGACCAGACACAAAAAAGAAAACAATTCAAAACTACAAGTAAAAGCTCAAACAAGGTAACAATAAAAACAAAGATAATCTATAAAAATAAGATCATAAAAGGGGAGAGAAAAAATATCTGCTGTTACAAAAGAGTAAGGAGTGCAGACACACTCATAAGACAAAGAACTCTTGTCCATATGACATTTTTTTAATAATCTAATAGTAATGATTCATAAAAACTCTTTACTAAAACACACAGCTTAAGAAAGAAGAAACAGGAAGAAAAATAATGGAATACCACCAAACAAAAAACACCTGACAGAAACATCAAAGTGAAGAACCTAAGGAGACACAGAGCTACCAGAAAACAAAACATAAAATTGCTATAGGAAATCCTCAAGAGTTACTTATGACATCAAATGTAAATGGACTGAACTCACTAATAAAGAGGCACAGAGTAGCAGATTAAATAAAAAAAGCAAAACCGAACACTATGCTGCCTTCAAGAAACACATTTATGCTGGAAGGAAAAAAGTAAACTCAAAGTGAAAGGTTGGATAATATTCTCCAAGCTGATGACATCCAAAGGAAAGCAAGTGTAGCCATACTCATACCTGACAAACCGGACTTCAAGACAACAAAAATAGCAAGAGACAAAGATGGACATTTTACAGTGATAAAGAGAATATTGTATCAAGAAGACAAACACTTTTTTAAAATTTCATTTGCAAGAAGAGGAGAGATAGAGAAACAGACTCACACAAGCAACAACTACTAGGATCCACCCAGCAACCTGAACTGGGGAGAATGCTCTGCACATCTGGGACCATGGTTGAAAACCGAGCTATTTTTAGCACTAGAGGTGGAGGTTCCATAAAGCCAACCTCAGTGCTTGGTGCTGATATACTCAAATTATAGAGCCATGGCTGTGAAAGGTGAATAGAGAGAGAGAATAGTGGAGAAGCAGATGTTCACTTTTAGTGTGTGCCCTAAAGGGAATTGAACCGGGTACATCCACATTCCAATCTGGTGTTCTACCGCTGAGCAACTGGACAGGCCCAATACTTCTTAATATATATGCAACAAACTAGGGAGTACTACAATATATAAGACATCTACTAACTGATCTAAAAAAAAGACAGAAATATAATCACACTTAGAAAATTTAACACATGATTAATGACCTTAGATATATCAAACAAAAAGAAAATCAATAAAAAATATTGGCTTTTATACATTGAACCAAAATGACATAATAGATATTTACAGGACATTTCATCCCAGAACATCAGATTATAATTTATTTTCCAATGTGCACAGAACATTCTCAAGGATAAAACATATGTTGGGCCACAAAGCTAACATCAACAAATTTAGGAAGATTGAAATTATATCAAGCATATTTTCTGACTATAAGGTTTTGTTTTGGTTTTTTGTTTTATAATTTTATTTTTTTAATGGGGCAACATCAATAAATCAGGATACATATATTCAAAGATAACAAGTCCAGGTTATCTTGTCATTCAATTATGTTGCATACCCATCACCCAAAGTCAGATTGTCCTCTGTCACCTTCTATCTAGTTTTCTTTGTGCCCCTCCCCCTCCCCCTTTCCCTCTCCCTCTCCCCCCTCCCCCCGTAACCACCACACTCTTATCAATGTCTCTTAGTCTCACTTTTATGTCCCACCTACGTATGGAATAATGCAATTCCTGGTTTTTTCTGATTTACTTATTTCACTTTGTATAATGTTATCAAGATCCCACCGTTTTGCTGTAAATGATCTGATGTCATCATTTCTTATGGCTGAGTAGTATTCCATAGTGTATATGTGCCACACATCTTCTTTATCCAATCATCTATTGACGGGCTTTTTGGTTGTTTCCATGTCCTGGCCACCAAAATATACAAAGAACTCATAAAACTTAACAACAAACAAGCAAGCAATCTGATAAAAAAAATGGGAAGAGGACATGAACAGACACTTCTCCCAGGAAGAAATACAAATGGCCAACAGATATATGAAAAGATGCTCATCTTCTTTAGTTATTAGAGAAATGCAAATCAAAACTGCAATGAGGTACCACCTCACACCTGTTAGATGAGCTATTATTAACAAGACAGGTAATAGCAAATGCTTGAGAGGCTGTGGAGAAAAAGGAACCCTCATACACTGTTGGTGGGAATGTAAAGTAGTACAACCATTATGGAAGAAAGTATGGTGGTTCCTCAAAAAACTGCAAATAGAACTACCTTATGACCCAGCAATCCCTCTACTGGGTATATACCCCAAAAACTCAGAAACATTGATACATAAAGACACATGCAGCCCCATGTTCATTGCAGCATAAGGTTTTAAAATTAAAATTTATTCCAAAATGGAAAATTTAGAAACCCAGAAAAATGGAGAAATTAAACAACAGAATTTTAAAAAATGACTGGGCCAAAAAGAAATAAAAATAGATATCAAAAGATATATATAAATATAGACAAACAAAAATGACAACATTTTTGGAATGCAGTGAAAGCAGTAATAAGAGGGAGGTTTATATCACTATAAACTTGTATCGAAAAATTAAAGGAATGCCAAGCAAACAACTTAACATTATATCTTAAAGAAATAAAAAAAGAAGAATAAAAGGAACCCAAATTTAGCAGAAAAAAGTAAAAATTAGAGAATTAAATTAAACACAGAACAATAAAACTATAGAAACAATACTACAGAGAACTGGTACTTTGAAAAGATAAATAACATTCAACAAACCAGGGGTCTCAAACTCAACTCAGCATGTGGGCCGCAGAGCAAGATCACAGCCATTCGGCGGGCCGCACTAGGTCTACAAAAGGCAACTGTTATGCAACACTTTCTCACTGCAGTTGAAAACAAAAAAAAATCAGTACAACAAGCACAATCGTACATGCAGTTTACTCAGTGTCACAAAACGACCAGAAACTGTAGTTCGCATCACAACTGCTGTTAACTAAGCTAATATCTAGCTAGGATGCTAGAGAAATGAAAAATACAAGTAGGCCCCTAGGCTTACTTAATTTATCCAAAATATTTTGAACTTCGTGGATTAGTCTGCGGGCCACACAAAATTGTTCGGCGGGCCGCATGCGGCCCGCGGGCCGTGAGTTTGAGACCCCTGCAACAAACTCTGGCTGGAATCACTAAGGAAAAAAAGAAAAAGGACTTATATAAAAAAGTCCAAAATGAAACAGGAAAAATTACCAGACATCATAGATATACAAAGGATCATACAAGAATACTATAAAACATTATATACCACCAAATTTAAGAATAAAAAATAAATAGATAAAGTTCTAGAAAGATACAATTCTTTTACACTGAGTCACAAAGTGAAAAACCTAAATAGACCTAAAAGCAGGGAGGAAATAGAAACAACTATAAAAAAACCTCCTCAAAAATAAAAGTTTAGGACCAGATGGCTGCAATAGTGAATTATTCTTTGAATGTTTGGTAACTATTGTTTTCAAATTTTTTCAAAAAATAGAAGATGAAATACTCCCTTAAACATTTTATGAGATCAACATAATTCTGCTACCTAACCTGGCAAGGACAACACACACACACACACACACACACACACACACACACACACACACAAATACAGATTAATTCATGGTGCACTTTTGACTGGTCACAGAAAAGCAACAAAAGACGATAGAAATGTGAAATCTGCACCAAATAAAAGGAAAACTCTCCCAGTTTTATACTTACTCAGTGCAGTTTGATGTGGGCTTACACACAGATTTTTTAGGGCTCCTTAGGTAGCTATCCCATATAGCCTCTACAGACTGATGGCCTACCAGAACGGGGTTTCTCCACCAAACTGCCAGTTTCTTTCAACTGCTTATCCCACCGAGTAATGTCATTCCTATGTGGTGGCACTTTGTTGTAAATGCACTGATATTCACGTTGCACTTTGGTCATGGATTTGAATTTAGTGAGCCACAGAACACACTGAACTTTCCTCTGTACCATCCACATCTCGACTGTCATGGCCGTGGGCTGCTCCACTGTATACATGGTGTTACATCATCATCTGTGCATGCGCATATGCTGCCACAACATCCTACAGAAACTGGGAGGGTTTTCCTTTTATTTGGTGCAGATTTCACATTTCTGTCATCTTTTGTTGCTTTCCTGTGACTGGTCAAAAGTGCACCATGACTTTAGGGACACACTGTACCTCTAATGAATACAGATGCAAAAATTCTAAACAAAATACTTGTATGCAAATATTTGTATGCAAATTGTATACAACAGCACATTAAAATATAATACATCACTATCAATTGGAATTCATTTCAAAAGCACAAGGATGTTTCAACATATTTAAATTATCCAATAAAATACGCTACATCAACAAAACAAAAGACAAAAAATAATGATTTTACCAATAGATACAGAATAGGCATTCAATAAGGTAGAACGCCTTTTTAAGGTATAAAACATTCAATAAACCTCATATAGTAAAAAAGTACCTGAACATAATAATAACAATATATGACAAAGCATGAGCTATTATAATACTAAATGATAAAAAAGCAAAGTTTTTGTTTTTGTTTTTTAATAAGGAAAAAGATAAGGGTACCCACTCTCTCCATTCTTATTCAACATAGTTCTGAAGTTTTAGCCAGAACAATCAAGAAAAAGAAAGAAATAAAAGGCATTAATATCAGAAAATAAAAAATAAATGTATCACATTTTAGAGATGACATGATCCTGTATATAGAAAAACCCAAATTTTTCACTAAAAAACTATAAACTAACAGTAAAGTCACAGGATACATAATTAATAGACATAAGTCTATTGCTTTCTTATTTGACAATGATAAAACATTGAAAAATGAACTCAAGAAAACAATTCATTTTGTAAATTGCAGCAACAAAAAATACCTAGTAATGAATTTAACAAAGGATGTGACAGACCTATATTCTGAAAAATATACAGCATTATTGAGAGAAATTGAAAAATAAAAACAATGAAATGAAAAAACATTCCACGTTTATAAAGTGGAAGACTCAACATAGTTAAAATGGAAATATTACCCCCAAAATAAAGAAATTTAATGCAATCTTTATCAAAATACCAATGTCATATTTATTCATTTTCTTCTTTTTAAATTTTATTAATTTTTATTTTATTGTATTGACATGGATCCAAAAGAGTCCCATTGAATATAACTCCCTCACCCTCTCCCCTGTATCTTTTTTATACACCCTTTAACCCCCTCCGCCTAACCCGCTCCCCATTCCCTCTAGGATTTGCTGTTCTGTTATCTATATATCTGTATTATGTATATATATAGTCTCACTAATCCCTTTACCTTCTCTAATTCCATCCCATCATCTGCCTTCCCTCTGACTGCTGTCCCTCTGGTCCCTGTGAACTAGCCTCTGCCTCTATTTCATTCCTCAGTTCAATTTGTTCATTAGATTCCATATATACGTGATATTTGTCTTTCCCGGCCTGACTTATTTCACTTAGCATAATCATCTCCAGGTCAATCAATTTATCACAACAGGTAAGATTTCCTTCTTTTGACAGCTGCATAGTATTTTACAGTGTATATGTGCCACAGCTTTTTAATCCACCTATTGACATTTGGGCGGTGTCCGGATCTTGGCTGTTGTAAACAATGCTACAGTAAACATGAGGGTGCATATCTTCTTTTGAAACAGTGATTTGGTATGCTTAGAATATATTCTTAAAAGTGGGATAGCTGGTCAAAAGGCAGTTCCATTTTTAATTTTTTGAGAAAACCCCATACAGTTCTCCACAGTGGCTGCACAAATCTGCATTCCCACCAGCAGTGCAGGAGGGCTCTTTTTTTCTCCACATCCTCGAGAGCACTTATTGTGTGTTCTTTTGTGAATGAGTGCCATTCAGACAGGTGTGAGGTTGTATCTCATTGTGGTTTTAATTTGCATTTTTCTGATGATTGGTAATGTTGAACATTTTTTCATATGCCTATTGGCCATTTGTAGGTCCTCTTTGGAGAAGTGCATATTCAGTTCTTTTGCCATTTTTTAATTGGATTGTCTACCTTACTGTTGTTGAGTTTTACAAGTCCTTCATAAATTTTGGTTTATTAACTCCTTATAAGACTTATTGAAGAATGTGTTCTCCCATTGTATGGGTTGTTTTTTTATTCATGCTGTCTTTTGTTGTGCAAAAGCTTTTTAGTTTGATATAGTCCCATCTGTTCATCTTGTCCTTTATTGTACTTGCCTGTGGAGATAAATCAGCAAAAATATTACTACAAAAGATATCGGAGTGTTTACTGCCTATGTTTACTTCCAAGATACTTATGATTTCACGACTTACATTTAAGTCCTTTATCCATTTTGAGTTTATTTTTTGTGAATGGTGTAAGTTGGTTGTCTAGTTACATTTTTTTTTGCATATACCTGTCCAATTTTCCCAACACCATTTATTAAAGAGACTGTCTTTACTCCATTGTATTATCTTACCTCCTTTGTCAAATATCAATTGACCATAAAGGCCTGGGTTTATTTCTGGGTTCTCTGTTCTGTTCCAATGATCTGTATGCCTGTTCCTATGCCAGTATCAAGAGGTTTTGAGTACAATGGACTTGTAGTATAATGATATCAGGAAGAGTGATACTTTCCACTTTATTCTTTACTTTCAAGATTGCTGTGGCTATTTGTTTTCTTTTCTGGTACCATATAAATTTTTGGAATATTTGCTCTATACGTTTGCAATATGCCATTGGTATTTTGTTAGAATTGCATTAAATTTATAGATTGCTTATGGTAATATAGACATTTTAGTGATGTTTATTCTTCCTATCCATGAACACGTTATATGCATCCACTTATTTGGATCTTCCTTGATTTCTTTTTCAATGTTTTATAATTTTTGAGAAGTTCTTTATATCTTTGGTTAAATATACTTCTAGGTACTTTATTTTTGTTGTTGTTGCAATAATGAATGGGACTTGTTTTCTTAATTTTTCTTTAAGACAGTTTATTGTTAATGGATAAAAATGCCACTGATTTCTGAATAAAATTTTTCTCTCCTGCCACCTTGCCAAACTTATCAGGTCTAGTAGTTTTTTGACTGAGACTTTAGGGTTTTCTATGTACAGTATCATGTCATCAGCAAATAATAATAGTTTCACTTCTTCTTTTCTACTTTGAATGCCTTTTATTTCTTCTTCTTTTCTAATTACTGTGTCTAGGACTTCCAGAACTATGTTAAATAAGAGTAGTGAAAGGGGGCAACCCTGCCTTGTTTCTGATCTTAAGGGGATTGCTTTTAATTTTTGCCCATTGAGTATGATGTTGGCTGTCAGTTTGTTATATATGGCCTTTATTATGTTGAGACATGTACCCTGTATTACCACTTTGCTGAGAGTTTTGATCATAAATGGGTACTTAATTTTATCAAATATTTTCTGCATCTATTAATGTAATGTGATTTTTCTCCTTCCTTTTGTTTATGTGATGAATCACATTTATTGATTTGCAAATATTGTACCATTCTTGGCTCCCCAAATAAATCCCCCTTAATCATGATGTATGATCTTTTTCATGTATTGCTGTATCTGGTTTGCTAATATTTTGTTGAGAATTTTAGCATCTAAGTTCATCATGGAAATTGACTTATAGTTTTACTAGAAACTATAAGTGGTCATAGTGGTCATATGAAATGACCGCTGTTCTAGATATTATAAATTGTAATTAAAATGATTTGTGCAAAGGTGTCTGCTAATTCAAACTGAATTACCCAGGGCAGGCAGCGAGGATGCCCCTTTGCTTAGTGCCCCACGGGGTTTCCCTTTTCTACTTGCTTAATTGCTTAAAGTATAGTGCAATGAAGGAAACCACTGGCGGTACATTTCTTAAGAGCCACCGCTAGCTCAATAAATAAAGGTGATTTAAATAATAAAATGTTAATTCACATGTCAAAGATCTCTTTGTACACAACATTTCTTGTGTAGATCTTTCCATCATTTTTAAGCTCGCCTTGCAGAGGACCATCAATTATTTTTAATTTTACATCCGTTCTTTCACGAACTCTTGAACAGGCAACATAAAGTTGACTGTGTCCAAATGCAGGCTCAGGTAAAAAAAAAATGTCAACACGCTTAAGCATTTAGCCCTGAGACTTATTGATGGTCATAGCAAAGGCAAGTTTTACAGGAAATTGTCTGCATCTCAATTGAAACGGCAACCCTGTTTGAGATGGAGCCAAATCAATTCTTGGAATGACATGTATTTCACCTTTAGAGGAGCCAAAGACTTAGCTATTATGACATTATTCTTCAAATTGGAGAACCTCTAGTCTTGTACCATTGCAAAGACCCCTTCTGGTGTTAAGATTTCTTAACAGCATAATAATTGCTCCAATCTTTAACCTCAATTTGTGAGGTGGCATGCCAGAAGGCGGGACTATTTGAATGCCTTGGCAACTTCACCCCATTGGCTAGTACAGTTACGCAAGCAACCAATAAGCTATCGGCAACAAACAGACACTTACGCTGCATATAATAAAGATTTCTTTGTAGTGTCTTTACCTGGTTTTGGAATGAGGATTATGCTTGCCTCATATAAGGAGCTTGGACATCTTCTCTCATCTTAAAATTTTTTAAATAGCTTGACAACAACAATAGAAGGATTGTTGTTAGTTCTTTTTTGAATATATGTAAAATTTCTCTGTGAAAACATCTGGTCCAGGACTTTTGTTTGCTGGGAGGTTTTGATAACCATTTCAATTTTATTGGTGTAATCACTCTGCTTAGGTTTTTTGATTCTTCCAGATTGAGTTTTGAAAAACCATATATTTCTAGAAATTTACCTATTTCAAGTAAGTTGTACAATGTTTTGGTATATAGATCTTCATATTATTTTCTTACAAGCCTTTGTATTTCTATGGTGTCAGTTGTTATTTCTCCACTTTTATTTCTAATTTTATTTATTTGAGTCCTCTCTCTTTCTTTCTTGATGAGCTGAGTTAAAGGTTCGTTAATCTTGTTTACCCTTTCAAAGAACCAACTCTTGGTTTCATTGACCCTCTGTTTTGTTTCTTTAGCCTCTATATCATTTATTTTCACTCTGAACTTTATTATTTTGTATTTTTTATTATTTTGTATTCCTCTGGGATTTATTTTTTGTATTTTTTTGGTCTAGTTTTTTTTAGATGCAGGGTAAAGATGGTTATTTAAGCTTTCTCTTGCTTCTTATGTTATGACTGTAATGCTATGAAATTTTCTCTTATGACTGCTTTTGCTGTGTCCCATAAATTTTAAGTTGTTGTATATTCACTTTTTGTTTCAAGGAAATTTTTTATTTCTTCTTTGATCTTGTTGTTAATGCATTCATCATTTAATAACATGCTATTTAGCTTCCAAGTGTTTGATGTGTTTCAGTTCTTCTATTGTAGTTGATTTCTAGTTTTAAGCCATTTTGGTCAGAGAAGATGCTTAATATGATTTCAATCTTCATAATTTTACTAAGACTTGTTTTGTGTTCTATCACGTAATCTACTGAGAGAATGTGCCACACACATTTGAAAAGAATGTAAATTCTGCTGCTTTAGGGTGAAAAGTTCTGAAGATATCTATTAAATCCTGGTGAACTAGTACATCAATTAAGGTCGCTCTTTCTTTGTTAATTTTATGTCTGGTGGATCTTTTTATTTACTTTAGTGGGATATTAAAATCCCCTTATATTATAGTATTGCTGTTGATGTCCCTCTTTATGTTCATCAAAATTTACTTTATAAATTTAGCTGCTCCTATATTAGGTGCATAGATATTTACAATGGTTATATCCTCCTGTTGGATTGCTCCCTTTATCATTTTGCAATGACCTTCTTTATCCCTAAATATAGCCTTTGTTTTAAAGTAAATTTTTTTCAGGTATAAGTATTGCTACCCCAGCTTTTTATTTTTCATTTCCATTTGCGTGAAATACTTTTTTCCATTTCTTCACTTTTAGTCTATATGGATCTTTTGTTCTGAGGTGGGTTTCTTGTGTACATCATATGTACGGGCCCTGATTTCTTATCCATGTCTTCGGATTAGAACCTTTAATCCATTTACATTTAAATTTATTATTAAAATGTAGTTGTTGCCATTTCATACTTTAAATTTACAACCCTCTTTTTCTAGTTCTTTTTTTTCCCCTTTGCTCTTTTTACAGCAGGCCCCTTAACATTCCTTGCATTATTGGTTTGGTTGTAATGAATTTCTTGAATTTTTTTTTTCCTCAGGGAAGCTTTTTTTTCTCCTTCAATTTTAAATGATACCATTGCTGAATAAAGTAGTTGTAATAATAGGTTCAAGCTTTGCATAACCTTGAATATTTCTTGCCAGTCCCTTCTGGCTTAAATGTTTCCTTTGCAGGTCAGATGTTATCCTTATAGAGGCTCAATTGTAGGTAATTAAATACTTTTTAGTTAGAGCTTTTAGTATTCTTTCTTTGTCTGTTAACTTTGAAACTTTAATTATGATGTGTCTTGCTACAATCTTCCTTTGGTTCCTATTTAATGAAACTCCCTGTTCTTCTTGAACTTGTGTGACTTTTTCCTTTATCAATTTAGGGAAAATTTCAGCTATAATTTCTTCAAACAGGCTCTCTATTTCTTGTTGTTGTTTTTTTCTCTTCTCCTTCAGGAACCCCTATGATGTTGATGTTGTTTTTCTTCATGTCGTCACAGAGTTTTCTTAAAGTTTCTTCAGACTTATTGAGCCTCTTTTCTGTTTTCTGTTCTTGTTCTGTGCTTTGGTTTAACTAGTACTCTAAATCACTGATTCTATACTCTGCTTCACCCAGCCTGCTATTAATTCCTTCTAGTGCAGGCTTTATTTCTGTTATTGTATTTTTCATTTCTGACTGTTTCTTTTTTATGATTTCAATGTCCTTTTTGATGCTTGCTATCTCTTTATTTAGGTGCTCATTATGTCCATCCATTGTTGCTCTAAGATCCTTGAGCATCCTAAAAGTCATTGTTTTAACTCTGTATCTGGTATTTTGGTTACTTTCATCTCATTCAGTTTTTTTTCTGGGAATTTCTTTTTTTGTTGTTGTTTATTTGGGTTGCATTTTTTTGTCTGCCCATTTTGTCTGTGTATTAGGTAGTGCTGTCTGACTTTGAAATTTTTGTGTGGTCTTTATGAAAAATATGGGTTTGGTGGTACTGTCCTCCAGGACACTTGCTTCTTTGTTCTAGGAATGGTTCTTGATGGTACTATTTTCCCTCTTGTTGTATGTGAGTATTAGATGCATTTAGTTTTTTCATGGGTACATTTATCTCTTAAGGAGGCTGGCTGTAAAGGTCAACCTTGATTATGTGTATTACTCACTGTGCAATATCTTTCTTGTTAGGCTTGTTTATTCTCAACAGTGTCCAGTGCCTGCTAGGTTCCACCTTTGGGTGTACTAATTGTGTATGTAGTTTAGTTTAGGGTTTGTGCTGTCTGCCATCCACTTCTAGTAGTGTTGGCCCTAGTTCTTCTTGGGTTGGTGTCAGCTGTTTTTTGTAACCTGCTGTGGACTACAAGGTTGAAACTACTCCACCTTTTACTATTTGTGTCTGAGTTTTCTGTGTCTGAATAATGTGAGAGAGGCCAACTTTTGTATAAGCATAAGCTTCCTCTTGCTTAGAGATGACAAGAGCTTTGTAAAAGCCTCAAGCTCTATAATGCTTCTCTCCACTTTTCAGCATCTCTTCCTCCTCTTGTAGCTGCCTCTTCTTCTCACAGAGTCTTATGTAGTAAAGCTGTAGTGTGGGCTCAGATTGGCCTCACCCAGCCATCCACTCTATAGTTTTCCTACTTGGTGGGTTAGGTCAGCTGAGGTTGTTTAATCATCTTTTGTGGGACCACCTACTTCAGGAGTATTCTGGTCAAGAATGTGGCCCCTACTTCAGAGCTTGATCCTTCAGCCACTTCTGGATACTCAAATTTTATTTCTCCCCAACAAGGTGAGCAGTAGGTTCAGACCAAGTGTGGTTGACAGTCCCCTCTGCAGGTGTTCTTTCAAGTGTTGAGAACCTAGTCTCAGGGGGGAATACAGAGAGAGAGTCCTCTCCTGGGACTGACCTTACCCCTCCTGAAGGTGGTTAAACCCCTTGACCAGACTCAACAATAAACTTACAGGGATTCACACTTTAAATGTCCATGCTCCCAACATCTCTCACTTCTCCTTGTGGAATCTAGCCTATCATGATAGAATATCCAGCACAGCTGGCTGACTGTGAAGCTTCACCCTATCCAATGCACATGAGCTGCTGTGGCCTTCTGATCACAGAGAGTGGAACTCACCTCAGCCAGGCCAGGTGTCAGGTGGTTTTTCTTTTTTAGGATACCACTCTAGTAAGAGTTTTTATGTCCTGAACCAATGCTCTCTGCAGCTGGCCCCTGGGTGTGCCAGCCCTGGACCTCCTTAGCAGTAGCCCAGCACAGACCAGTGAGAGACATTGCCCGTGACTGGCCCTCAGCAACCATCATGGAGCTACAAGCAATTTAGTGTTTGTGGCTGCCTTTATCGGGCCCAGGTGTACATGGAAATACCAGCTTCATACCTAGGCTGGCTTTTATCAACTCTGAGCCTTGGGGAAATTCTGCTCAAATGGCCTAGTTTTCCTGAGTCCCAACTCTTGCAGCCTTTGTCTGCTGGCTGCTTGTTAGGCTCAGCCACTGAAAAAGCCTCTGCTAGAGCCTAGAGCTTACAACAATTAAGGGATTAGGAAGAGTGGTGGGTGTGTCTCTGCTCCTCAGCCCCAGGAATGGAATCTGTGTTTGAGAAGTGTGTCTCTTTCTCATGGACAGAAACCCGGCTCTTTTCACAGCTAAATGGAGATCTAGGCTGGGGTTCTGAGCCTGGGGCTTCGAGCCTGGGGCTGAGGAATCGCACCTCTTAGGGCAACCCACCCTGCCTTGAGAGTCCCTCCAGGCTACCACTTCCTCCTGGGAGCCAGGCAGCATTTGCCACATCTCCAGCCTTACTACCAGTTTCAGTGTGGCTTCTTCAGTGATTGTTGTTTATAGATTTCTCTTAGTTTAGTGCAAAGTTGGTTTTTCAAGATGATTATTCTTAAACTAAGTTTAATTCTATTTGGTCCTGGGAGTTGGTAGTTGGAACATCCCCTACTCCATTGTCATCTTCCTTTCTTTCGCTTTGCTTCTGTTACTGAATCTGGATCATTTCTTATTTGCCAGCTGTCACAAGGTTTAGATTTCTGTCAATAGTGGATACTGAAGGAAAAATGCAAGGCCAGTGAAACCAGCTATGCCTCCTCCTCTAGCATCTCATCCTTGTAGAGATTCCATTGAGTGCACCAGAATTCTTTTATGAGTCATTCACAGCCACATCCTTCAGCATCTTGAGTTCCTGCTTCTCACTCAGGCGTGGAGCCAACAACTTAAATATCATGCTTATTGCTGGACAGCCACTTCCGATGTGCTCCCCAAGGAAGCCTTAGTCCTACCCAGAGCTTTCCTTTTGACCCCTCCTGTGCCCACCAGCCCATGTATGCTCCCCCAGGCTGCCTCCCACAGGCTCAGGTGTCTTCTCTGTGCAGACACCACCACCAACTTAGTCCTGTGTTGAGTCTCCCATGATTCTACTCCTAGAGCATCCTGCACAGTGCAAATAGGTGCACCTGCTGGTGCCAGTGCCAAGTGAATGAGGATTCCAATGTTATATTTGCATGAGGAGAGTATAAATTTGGAAGATTATGGAGAGACACTGAGGGAGACAGCCACCAGAACACCTGTGCTAAATCATTCTCCAATACTGCAGTCAAAATCTTTCTTGGGTGGAGCAATTTCTTCTGAGCAGCATCAGCCTGGGGAAAATGAACTGCTCCACCATGGGGAATCTCTCTTATTACAGTCATGGTGATGGGTTTTACTGAGAGGCCAGGAAGCAGGGGGTGAATCAGTGACTCAGTTTTCTGGTGTTGAGGCCAATGGTTTTACCCACACAGTCTCAACTCTAAGATTGGTGCTTCCACTTCATGGGAGACTCAATTGAAACTATCCAGAGGGTGAGCAGATCATACCTTTGGGTCTTAGAGGCCACACCCACCATACTCCTGGGAACACACCATACTGAGATCTGTGGAAAAAGTCTGGGCAGACTGGCACTTGGGGCTGAGAGGCTGACCTAAATGCACCACCTTTTCTAATCCCCGAATTGCTACAAACTCTAGAATTTAGTAGAGGTTGTTTCAGTGGCTGAACCCAATAAGCAGCTAGTAGACAGAGGCTGCAGGAAGAGGGACTCAGGGAAACTTAGCCTTTTAAGTAGACATTCTCCCAAGCCCAGGGTGGGTAAAGCTAGCCTAGGTGTGCAGCTGATATTTCCATGTTTACCTGGGCCCAGCAGAGGCAGCCACAAATTCTGGATTGCTTTTAGCTCCAAACAAGTTGCTCAGGGCCAGTTACAGGCAGTATTTCCTACAGGTCTCTACCAGGTTCTTGCCTGGGAGGCCCAGGGCTGACACATTCAGTGGCCAGCTGTGGAGAGCCTCAGTTCAGGACCTAAAGACCCTCTGAGAGTGTTATCCTAAAGAAGGGCTCCTTATACCTGGCCCAGCTGAAGTGGGATCAGCTCTCTGTGATCAGCACTGGCACAGCAGTTTATGTGCATTGGATAAGGTGGAGCTTCACAGTCAGCTGGCCTGTGTGCTGGATATCCAGCCTTGTTGGGCTAGACACCAAAGAGGGAAGGGAGAGAGATTTGGAGCATAGACATTCAAAGTGTGAGTCCCTGGGAACCTATTGTTGAATCTGGTCAAGAGGTGTTATTCACTTTTTTGGAGGGCACAGTCAGCCCCAGGAGTGAACCCTCTCAGTCTTCTTCCCAGAGACCAGGGTCTCATTAGCTGTAAGAACTTCTGCAAAGCAGACTGTCAGCCCCAATGATCTGAACGTACTTATCAACTTGCTGGGGAGAAATAAAATATGAGTATCCAGCCATTGCTGAGGGATTAGATTCTGGAGTAGTGGCCATAATCCTTGTACTGAGCTACTTCCCAAGAGACCCCTGAAGTCGAGTTTGCCATTAATGTTGTATTTCCAACCTCAGCTGCCCTAACCCAACAAGCTTGCAACCTGTAGAGGGGTTGGTTGAATGAGGCAAGTCGGGGTCCACACTACAGTCTTTTATAGAGGACTCTGGGAAGAATAAGCAGCTACAAGTGGAGCTGGAGCAACTGAAATGTGGAGGCAAATCTTTCGAAGCATGGGGTATTCATGGAGCTGGTATAATCTCTGAGCAGGAGGAAACTGATATTTATACACAGATTGTAGCCTCCTATACTACCCAAACACAAACAACAAAAAGTGCAGTAGCTGTAGACAAGTAGCTCACATCAGGTTACAAACAGCAGCTGACTCCAACCCAAGAAGAGCTAGGAAAAAAATAACTGGTAGCAGGTGAAAGAGAGCATCAAAACTAGACTCTGGTAGCTATACAAGCAGCATGCTAAAAAGAGTAGTCTATACACAGAAAATAATAAGTAGATAAAGAAATGCAAATCAAATTAATCCACAAGAGAAATTTCCAGAAAAAGAACTAAATGAAATGGAAGTAACCAAACTACCAGATGCAGAGTTTAAAATAATTATTTTTATAATGCTCAAGGATCTTAGAGCAACAATGGATGGACATAATGAGCACCTAAATAAAGAGATAGCAAACATCAAAAAGAACATTGAAATCATAAAAAAGAACCAGTCAGAAATGACAAGTATAATATCAGAAATGAAGGCAGCACTAGAAAAACTCAACAGCAGGCTGGGTGAAGTAGAGAATCAAATCAGTGATTTAGAATACAAACTTAACACAAGCACAGAAGTAGAACAGCAAAACAAAAATAGACTCAAATAGACAGGAAGCTCTAAGAGACCTCTGTGACAACGCAAGGAGGAATAACATCCTTATAACAGGGATTTTTGAAGGAGGAGAGAATGAACAAGGGAGAGAGAACCTCTTTAAGAAAATCATAGGTAAAAAGTTTTCTAAACTGATGAAAGAAAATGTCACACAACTTAGAGAAGCACAGATTCTCATTAAAGAAGAACCCAAGGAGGCCGACACGAAGACACATCATAATGAAAATGCCAAAGCTGAGTGACTAAGAAAGAATACTAAAAGCTGCAAGAGAAAAGCAGTTAATTAACTACAGAGGAGCCACTATTAGAATGACATTTGACTTCTCAACAGAAACACTTAAGGCCAGAAGGGACTGGCAAGAATTATTCAAAGCGATGCAAAAACAAGAACCTACAACCAAGACTACATTATCCAGCAAGGTTATCATTTCAAATTGAAGGAGAAATAAAAAGTTTTCCCCCCAGAAATTAAGGAATTAATTACAACCAAACCAGTATGGCAAGAAATGCTAAGGGGCCTGTTAAAAAAAGTTCTAAGTAAAGAAAAAAAAATGAGAAAAGAGGAATGTAGATTTAAAGAATAAAATGACAATAAATAAGTACATGTCTATAATAACTGCAAATGTAAATAAATAAAATGCTGCAATCAAAAGTCACGGTGTAGATGCATGGATAAGAAAACAGGACCATACTTATGCTTTCTACAAGAGACTGACCTCAGAAAAAAACAGACACATAAACTGAAAGTGAAGGGATGGAAAAAAGTAGTTCATGCAAATGGAAGTGAAAAAAAAGCTGACATAACAATACTTATATCTGACAAAATAGACTTTAAAACAAACAAAGGCTAAAGTAAGGAATAAAGAAGGCCACCACATAATGATAAAGGGAGCAATCCAACAGGAGATTATAACCATTCTAAATATTTATGCACCTAATATAGGTGCATCTAAATATATAAGGCAGATTTTGTTGGACATACAGGGTGAGGGAGATAGCAATAGTATAATAGTAGGGGATTTTAATACCCCACTAACATCAATGGTTAGATTCAACAGACAGAAAATTATCAAAGAAACAGCAGCATGAAATGACAGACTAGATCAACTGGATTTAACTAACATATTCAGAACATTTCACCCCAAACAGCAGAATATTCATTCTTTTTATGTGCTCATGGTACATTTCCTAGGATAGACCACATGTTAGAACACCAAACATGTTCCATATATTTAAGAAGACTGAAATCATATTAAGCATCTTCTCTGATCACAATCACATAAAACTAGAAATCAACTACAATAGAAAAACTGAAAAACATTTAAACACCTGGAGGCTAAATAGCATGTTATTAAATAATAAATGCATTAAAAACAAGTGCAAGGAAGAAATAAAAATTTTCCTTGAAACAAATGAAAATGAACATAACTCAAAATTTATAGGACAAAGCAAAAGCAGTCCTGAGAGGGAAGTTTATGACATTGCAGACATACCTTAAGAAGCAAGAAAAAGCTCAAATAAACATCTAAACCCAGCATCTGGAAGAACTAAAAAAAGAACAAGAAATAAATCCCAGAAAAAGTAGAAGAAAAAAATAATAAAGATCAGAGTGGAAATAAATGACATAGAGGCTAAGAAAAAATACAAAAGATTATTAAAGCCTAGAGCTAATTTTCTGAAAAGGTAAACAACTTTGACAAATCTTTAACCAGAATCATCAAGAAAAAAAGAGAGAGGACTCAAATAAATAAAATTAGGACTAAAAAGTGGAGAAGTAACACCTGACACCACAGAAAAACAAAGGATTGTAAATTAATACTATGAAAATCTGTATGACAAAAAATTGAACAACCTAGGTGAAAAGGATAAATTTCTAGATACATACAATCTTCCAAAACTCAACCAGGAAAAATAAGAAAACCTACACAGACTGAATACAACAAATTAAATTGAAACAGTTATCAAAAAAAATCCCAGCAAACAAAAGTCTTGAAGCAGATAGCTTCATAGGCAAATTTTACCAAACATTTAAAGGAGAACTAACACCTATCCTTTTCAAGCTATTACAAAAAAATCAGGAGGAGAGAAGAATTTGAAGCTCCTTTTATGAGACAATCATTCTCCCCATTGCAAAACTAGGTAAAGACAATGCAAAGAGAGAAAACTATAGGCCAGTCTCCCTGATGAGCTTAGATGCTAAACTTCTCAAAAAAATATTAATAAAATGAATTTAGCAATACATTAAAAAATGATCAATTGGGATTTATTCTGTGGAGGCAAGGTTGGTACAGTATTTGCAAATCAATCAATATGATTCATCACATAAACAAAGAAAAGATAAAAATCAGATGATCACATCAATAGATGCAGAAAAAGTATTTGATAAAATCCAGCACCTATTTATCATCAAAACTCTCAGCAAAGTGGAAATACAGAGAACATATATAATAAAGGCCATATATGACAAACTGACAGCCAACATCATACTCAATGGGCTAAAATTAAAAGCAATCCTCGTAAGATCAGGAACAAGGCAAGGGTGCCCCCTCTCACCACTCTTATTCAATATAGTTCTGGAAGTCCTAGCCACAGCAATCAGACATGAAGAATAAATAAAAAGCATACAAATTGGAAATGAAAAAATAAAATTATCATTGTTTTTTGAAGACATGATACTGTAGAGAGAAAACCCTGAAGTCTCAGTAAAAAAAACTACTAGATCTGATAAATGAATTCAGCAAGGTAGCAGGGTATAAAATAAATATTCAGAAATCAGTGGCATTTTTATACCCAAACAATAAACTGTCTGAAAGAGAAATTAAGGAAAAAATTTCCTTCAGTATTGCAGCAACAAAGACAAACAAACGAAGAACATAGGTGTAAATTTAACCAACTAGGTAAAGGATTTGTGCTCAGAAAATTATCAAACATTGATAAAATAATAACTGTAAGTTGTGAAACCATAAACATCTTGGAAGAAAACATAGGCAGTAATCTCTCCGATATCTCTCATAGCAATAGTTTTTGCCAGTGTATCTCCACAGGCAAGTGAAATAAAGAATAAAATAAATAAATGGAACTAAAAAATGTTTGCACAGCAAAAGATACCATTAATAAAAGAAAAAATACTACCGGCACAACGGGAGACCATATTTGCCAATATGTCTGACAAGGGCTTAATAACCAAAATGTATAAAGAACTTTTAAAACTCAACATTAGGACAGTAAACATTCTGATTAAAAAATAGCTTAAAGAATTGAATAGACACTTCTCCAAAGAGAACATACAGATGGCCAATAGGCATATGAAAAAATGTTCAATATCACTAATCATCAGAGAAACGCAAATTAAAACTACCATGAGATATCACTTCACACCTGCCAGAATGGTGATCATTAACAAATCAACACACAATAAGTGCTGGAGAGGGTGTGTAGAAAAGGGAACCATTCTGCAGTACTAGTGGGAATGCAGACTTGTACAGCCACTGTGGAAAACAGTATGGCATTTTCTCAAAAATGAAAAATAAAATTGCCTTTTGACCCAGCTATCCCATTTTTAGGAATATATTATAAGAATACCAAATCACCGATTTAAAAAAAGATATACACTGTCATGTTTATTGCAGCATTGTTTACAATAGTCAAGATCTGGAAACAGCCCAAGTGTCCGTCAGTGTTTGAGTAGATTAAGAAGCTGTGGTACATGCTCACAATGGAATACTACATGGCCGTGAAAAAGAAGGAAATCTTACCTTTTGCATTGGTGTGTATGGACCTGGAGATTATTATGCTAAGTGAAATAAACCATGCAGAGAAAGGCAAATATCATATGGTTTCTCTTAGATGTGGAATATAAGGAACAAAATGAACTGAAGAATAAAATAGAGGCAGAGGTGGGGTCAGAGGGACCATAAAGACAGTTGTCAGAGGGAAGGAGGGATGAGGGTATGGGATCAGAGAAAGTGAAGGGATTAGTGCCATTGTGCACACATACACAGAGATGCAGATAACAGGACAGCAAATCCCAGAAATAAAGGGGGAAGGAGTTAAAGGGAGGGGGGCAAAAGGTGTGTAAAAAGGGACACAGGTGGGCGTGAGGGTGTTATATTCAGTGGGATACCTGAATTCATGTTTGCACAATAAATTTAAAATAATAAAAATAAAATAAATTACATAAAATTAAAATGCTATCTCATTAATATCCTCAAAAGAAGAAGAAGAAGAAGAAGAAGAAGAAGAAGAGGAGGAGGAGGAGGAGGAGGAGGAGGAGGAGGAGGAGGAGGAGGAGGAGGAGGAGGAGGAGGAGAAAGAAAACATAGGTAATAAAGTAATGAACCTTGGCCTTAGAAAGCAATTTTTAAATTTTACCCTAATGGCAAGGGAATTAAGGCAAAAATAAGTGAATGAGACTATATCAAACTAAAAATCTTCTGCACAGCTAAATAAACTTACAATGACAACAGGGGTGGCTAACCAAATGGAAGATAATATTTGAAAACAACAGCTCTGATAATGGGTCAATATTCAAAATTTATAAAGAACTCATAGTGCTCAGAGCAACAAACAAGCAAACAATCCAATTAAAAAAATTGGAATAGGAACTCAACAGTTACATCTCTTAAGAAGACAGAGAAATGTCCAAACATATAATGAATATATGGTCATCTTCACTTGCTATTAGAAAAATGCAATGAGATGCCACCTCACACCTGTTAGATTTGCTATTATCAAGACAAGTGTTGAAGAGGTTGGAGAAAAAAGAACCCTCATTCACTGCTTTTGGGAATGTAAATTAGTACAACCATTATGAAAGAAATTATGGTGGTTCCTCAAAAAATTTGGAATAGAATTACGATGTGGCCCCACAATCCATCTACTGGGTATTTACTTACAAAACTCAAAAACATTGGTACATAAAGACACGTGCACCTCCATTTTCATTGCAGTATTATTCACAGTGCCAAATACATGGAAACAGTCAAAGCATCCTTTGATATAGGATTGGATAAAGAAGAAGTGGTACATATATACAATAAAATATTATTAAGTCACAAGAAATGATGACTGATTGCCATTTATGACATGAATGGACCTTGAGAACATTCTACTTAGTGAAAAAAATGTCAGGAAAAGCCAAGAACTATGATTTCACTCATAGGTTAGATATAAAACTGAGACTCATGAATATTGATAAAAGTAAAGCAGTTACCAGGGTGACGGAGTTGTGGAGGAGGGACTGAGGGGGAAGGTTGTAAAAAAGAACAAATATATGGTGACAAAAAATGATTTGACTCTGAGTGATGAGTACACAGCATAATCAACAGTTCAGATGCTATAGAAACATTTACCTGAAACATATATACTCTTATTAATCAATGTCATTCTGTCAAATTTAATTTTCTAAATAAAATTTTATAAAATAAAATACAAAAATGTATTTATCTTTGGTGTCCTAACTTTTATTGACATAAAATATTGCACTTATTCCCAGAAAGTTTTCTCATGCTCTTTTCCCAGTTAATCCTTTCTCTTTGACCAAGGCACAAGCATTCTGATTTTTTTTACCACCATTAATTAGTTGTGCCTTTTCTAGAACTCCATAAAGATGAAATCATAGAACATATGCTCTTCTTTTGTGTCTAGCTCCTTTATCTTCAGCACAATATTTTTGAACTTATTCTATATTTTGGTTGAATTCAATAGTTTATTTCTTTTAAATGTTTAATAGTGTTCTAGATCATAAATGTGTCATAGTTTATTCATGCTCTTATGTTTGAGCATTTGGGCTACTTCCAGTTTTTGAATGTTGTGAATAAAGCTGCTAGGAACATTTTTATATTGTTTTTCTGTTCTTGAAGAAAAAATTGTGTATGTATGTATGTGCTTTTTTACAAAGTCCTGTATGTAAGTGGTAATGAAAGGACTTGTGTTCTAACATGGGGAGCATTTTCCCTATTCTAAAACTTTTTAAAAAACCTTTTATGTATGCTTATCGATCAGGCTGGGGAATAGCAATTGAATGCAGTAAATGGTAACTGGCTAAATGAGTGTTCTCTTTCACAAACTAATGTGTATGTGTAGATATTACCTAATTCCATTATTGTTTCTAATTTTTGATATTAGTTTTCTCCTTTAAAGCAAAACATATAGAACAATCATTGATATATACATGCACTGGAAATATACTTTTTATCATTTTATTATTTTTCTTTTAATATTTCAATAATCATTTTTACATAATCATACACATCATGTACTATATGCAATTTACTTTTTAAATATATTTAGTTTTTTGATATTACAAAATATTATATAATGGTGGTTTAAAAATTTTTTATTAATATCATAAGTGCTCAAACATTGTTATTTGACAATGAAGTAAATATTTGGAAATTCTTTGTTTTATTAAATGCTGAAAATTAATCAATCATCTCTCAATGAAAAAAAGTTAATGTATTAAAAGTCTTAGAGAAGGCCCTGGAAGGTTGGCTCGGCGGTAGAGCATTGATTTAGTGCATGGATGTTCCAGGTTTGATTTCTGGTCAGGGCACAGAATAGAAGCGACCATCTGATTCTCCAACCCTCTCCTCCCCCCTTCTTTCCCTGTCTCTCTCTATTCTCCTCACACAGCCATGATTTGATTGGTTGTAGCACATAAGCTCTTGACACTGAGAATGGATCTGTGGAGCCTCAACCTCAGGTGCTAAAAATAGCTTGGTTGTGAGCATTGGCCCAAATGGGCAGATCATTGACTCCAGACAGGGAGTGTCAGGTAGATCCCTGTCAGGGCACATGTGGGAGTCTGTCTTTTTCTCTCCCTTTCTCCAACTTGGAAAAAGAAGAAAAAAATAAAGTTTTAGAGAAGAAGTAAAATAAATTAATAGTTTTCAAAAAGATAATGAAAATAAGAAGATGAAAAGGTTTAGTAAAGATATAAGGTAATTTTTAAAATTAATCTAGCACTAATTTTTAATTAGTGACCTATATATTTTATTAAAATTTAAAATGTCTTTTTGATTGTTTATATCCTAAGTTTCTTATTTTGTTTCTGACTTGCACTATAAACATGGCTTTGTATAATGATAAAAATCACATCACATTGTTTTAAACATAAACTAATGCTGCCTGGTCTGTAGTGGCACAGTAGGTAGAACATCTAAATGGAACACTGAGTTCACCAGTTTGAAACTCTGGGCTTGCTTGGTCAAGGAGCATAAAACAAGTAATCAATAAACAACTAAACTGAAGTAACTATGATTTGATTCTTCTTGTACTTCCCCTCCTCTTCTCACTGTAAAATTAATAAATAAAATCTTTAAAAATTACATGGAATCATTCACAGTGGCCATGACATGGAAATAACCAAAGTATCTTTGACTAGAGGATTGGATAAAGAAGATGTGTGTGTGTATATCTCTATCTCTATCTCTATCTATCTCTATCTCTATCTATCTCTATCTCATCTATATCTATATCTATATTTAATCTGTATCTATATCTATCTATCTATACCTATACCTATATCTATATCATCTATCTATAGTTTATTCATCTATGTATTATATCTATCTATACTTATACCTATATCTATATCATCTATCTATAGTTTATTCATCTCTCTATATATAGATAAATATATAAATATATCTATATCAATCTATATATATTTATAGATATATAAATATATAGGTATATATATATAATGGAATACTAATAAGCCATATGACATATTGCCACTTAGGAAAACATGGATGAAACTTAAGAACATTATACTTAGTGAAATAAGTAAATCAGAGAAAGAGAGAACTAAATGATTTTGCATATAGGTGGAATATAAAACTAAGACACATGAACACAGATAAAAGTGAATTGGTTACAAGGGGGGGTGTTATGGGGGAGGGGAAATGTGGTAAGGGGAGGGGAGTAAAGTGAAACAAATACATGGTAATAAAAAATTATTTAACTTTGTGTAATAACAACACAACACAATCAACAGTTACAATGCTGTAGAAATGTTTATCTGAAACTTATGTACTCCTATTGACTGTCATCTAATTACATTGTATTTTTTAAATGAATATATATATATAATATTTTCAAGTATATTAAGCACCAACCATTGAATACTAAATATAATGCTTAAAGAAGTCAGTAGCTTTCAATCAGAGCACATTGTCTTAGAGATATAGTTTTATAAAGGTGTTTCAATCCTGAATAATATCTTTTTTTTAAATAATTTTATTTTTAATGGGGGGACATCAATAAATCAGGATACATATATTCAAAGATAACAACTCCAGGTTATCTTGTCATTCACTCATGTTGCATACCCATCACCCAAAGTCAGATCTGAATAATATCTTAATTAAGCTTTGCATAATATTTTATCTCAGGCACTTATAAGAGCCTCCTGTTCTCTTTGCATTCACTATAATTTCTCTCCTAACTCTGGAAAAGTGACTCGGTCCCACTCTTTAAAGCAGTAATTATCTCCTCGTTGTAATAAAAGTTAAGTCCAAGGTCTTTTCTATTTTGGCCCTGCTTGGTGCAGCCCTGTTTTTCATCTGACCCCTGCTTCAGGTCACTCTGCTCCAGGCAGTCCAAGATTTTTACCTACAAGATCTTTTGGGAAGTAATAGCACTTTTGACTCTTCTCTTTGCTTTTGCACATACTGTTCTCTGTGTTGTGGATAGTCTTATCTATTCCTCTTTTTTTTTTTTTAGCAGATTTTATAATGTAATTTATTAGTACCATCCAAAGATAGGAAAATATTACATAGTAACAGAATGAGAGGTAAAGACATCTCTGAGTTTCAGACATATAAATCTACATACATAGATGGATTCTTTTACTCACTTTAATTTATTGTGTTTACATAGATTCTAATGTTGCACCGAATGCATCTCCCCTCCCCATATTCCCCTCAACATCTCCCTTGCACCCCTCCTCACAGGGTCCTCCCCCATTCCCTTCAAGATTATCCCATCCTATCATCCCCTTTCCCTCTGTCCTCTTTTCCTCTGGTCCCTTTGGTCCCTCCTCTGTCTCAGTTCAGTTCCTCAGTTCATATTGTTCATTGAATTCCTCAAATGAGTGAGGTCATATGATATTTTTCATTCTCTCCCTGGCTTATTTCACTCAACATAATAGTTTCCAGGTCCATCCATGTTGTCACAAAAGGTAAGATTTCCTTATTTTCATGGTCCCATAGTACTCCATTATATATGTGTACCATAGTTTTTAATCCACTAGTCCACTGATGAACACTTGGGCTGTTTCTTGATCTTCGCTATTGTAAACAATGCTGCCATAAACATGGGGGTGCATTCTTTCTTTTAAATCAGTGATATGGTGTTCTTGGGATATATTATTAAAAGTGGGATGGCTGGGTCAAAAGGCAGTTCCTTTTTTAATTTTTTGAGGAAACTCCATACTGTTTTCTTTTTTTTTTTTTTTTTTAATAAATTTTTATTAATGGTAATGGGATGACATTAATAAATCAGGGTACATATATTCAAAGAAAACATGTCTAGGTTATTTTGTCATCAAATTATGTTGCAAACCCCTCGCTCAAAGTCAGATTGTCCTCCGTCACCCTCTATCTAGTTCTCTGTGCCCCTCCCCCTCCCCCTAACTCTCTCCCTCCCTCCCTCCCATGTCCTCCCTCCCCCCCCCACCCTTGGTAACCACCACACTCTTGTCCATGTCTCTTAGTCTCATTTTTATGTTCCACCAATGTATGGAATCATGTAGTTCTTGTTTTTTTCTGATTTGCTTATTTCACTCCTTATAATGTTATCAAGATCCCACCATTTTGCTGTAAATGATCTGATGTCATCATTTCTTATGGCTGAGTAGTATTCCATAGTGTATATGTGCCACATCTTCTTTATCCAGTCTTCTATTGAAGGGCTTTTTGGTTGTTTCCATGTCTTGGCCACTGTGAACAGTGCTGCAATGAACATGGGGCTACATGTGTCTTCACGTATCAATGTTTCTGAGGTTTTGGGGTATATACCCAGTAGAGGGATTGCTGGGTCATAAGGTAGTTCTATTTGAAGTTTTTTGAGGAACCACCATACTTTCCTCCATAATGGTTGTACTACTTTACAGTCCCACCAACAGTGAATGAGGGTTCCTTTTTCTCCACAGCCTCTCCAACATTTGCTATTACCCGTCTTGTTGATAATAGCTAATCTAACAGGAGTGAGGTGGTATCTCATTGTAGTTTTGATTTGCATTTCTCTAATAACTAATGAAGCTGAGCATCTTTTCATATATCTGTTGGCCATTTGTATCTCTTCCTGGGAGAAGTGTCTGTTCATGTCCTCTTCCCATACTGTTTTCCACAGTGGCTGCATCAGTGTGCACTTTCACCAGCCCTGCAGGAGGGTTCCCTTTGCTCCACATCCTCACTAGCACTTATTGTGTGTTGTTTTGTTAATGAGCACCATTCTGACTGGTGTGAGGTAATATATCATTGTGGTTTTAATTTGCATTTCTTTAGTGATTAGTGACATTGAACATTTTTTCATCTGCCTATTGTTCATCTGTATGTCCTCTTTGGAGAAGTGTCTATTCATTTCTTTTGCCCATTTTTAATTGGATTGTTTATCTTCCTAGTGTTAAATTTTACAAGTTCTTTATAAATTTTGATTATTAACCCTTTATAAGATGTATTGTCTAATGTGTTCCCCCATAGTGTGGTTTATCTTTTTATTCTGTTCAAATTGTCTTTACCTGTATAAAACCTTTTTAGTTTATTATACTCCCATTTGTTTATCCTGTCTTTTATTTCACTTGCCTGTGGAGATAAATCAGCAAATGTATTGCTGCAAGAGATGTCGGAGACCTTACTGCCTGTGTTTTCTTCTAAGATGCATATGGTTTCAAGACTTACATTTAAGTCTTTTATCCATTTTGAGTTTATTTTTGTGAGTAGTGTAAGTTGGTGGTCTAGTTTCACTTTTTTTGCACTTAGCTGTCCAATTTTTCCAGCACCATTTATTAAGGAGACGGTCTTTACTCCAGTGTATGCTCTTTCCTTCTTTGTCAAATATCAATTGACCATAAAGGTATGGGTTTATTTCTGGGTTCTCTGTTCTGTTCCATTTATCTATATGTCTGTTCTTATGGCAGTATCAAGCTGTTTTGAGTACAATGGCCTTGTAGTATAACTTGATATCAAAAAGTGTGATACCACACACCTTATTCTTCTTTTTCAAGATTGTTGAGGATATTCCTGTTTTGGGGGTTTTTTTGGTTCCATATAAATTTTTGAAATATATGTTCTATATCTTTGAGATATTTTATTGGTATTTTAATTGGTATTACATTGAATTTATAAATTGTTTGGGTAATATAGACATTTTAATGATGTTTATTCTTTCTATCCATGGACACAGTATATGCTTCCACTTGTTTGTATCTTCCTTGATTTCTTTTATCAATGTTTTATAATTTTCTGAGTACAAGTCTTTAATCTCCTTGGTTAAATTTACTACCAGGTACTTTATTTTTTGATGTTGCAAAGGTGAAGGGGAATGTTTTTATTTTAAATATTTTTTATGACAGTTCATTGTTGGTGTATAAAAATGCCTTTAATTTCTGAGTATTAATTTTTTATCCTGACACCTTGCTTAATTCATTTATCAGGTCTAGTAGTTTTTTGACTGAGACTTTAGGGTTTTATATATACACTATCATATCAGCTGTAAACAATGATAGTTTTACTTCTTCTTTTCCAACTTGGATGCCTTTTATTTCTTCTTCTTGTCTGATTGCTGTGACTAGGACTTCCAGAACTATGTTGAATACGAGTGGTGAAAGGGGGCACCACTGCTTTGTTCCTTTTCTTAAAAGGTTGCTTTTAATTTTTTCTCATGGAATATGATGTTGGTGGTGGGTCTGTCATAGATGGCCTTTATCATGTTGAGGTATGTTCCCTGTATTCTCACTTTGCTGAGAGTTTTGATCATAAATGGGTGCTGGATTTTATCAAATGCTTTTTCTACATCTATTAATATTGTCATGTGGTTTCTCTCCTTCCTTTTTTTATGTGATGAATCACATTGATTGATTTGTGAATATTGTACCAGTCTTTCCTTCCCAGAGTAAATTCCACTTGATCATGATGTATGATTTTTTTTTCATGTTTTGCTAGATCTGGTTTGCTTTTATTTTGTTCTGAATTTTAGCATCTATATTCATCAGAGATATTGGCCTATAATTTTCTTTCCTTGTGTTGTCTTTGCCTGGTTTTGGAATCAGAATTATTCCGGTCTCATAAAGGAGCTTGAAAGTCTTCCCTCAGAATTATTCTGGCCTCACAAAAGGAAATTGGAAGTCTTCTCTCCTCTTAAATATTTTGAAATAGCTTAAGAAGGATAGGTGTTAGTTCTTTTTTGAATATATGATCAAATTCACCTGTGAAGCCATCTGGCCCATGACTTTTGTTTGTTGGCAGTTTTTTTATAACAGTTTCTACCTCATTTGTTGTAATTGGTTTGTTTCAGTTTTCTGATTCTTCTATATTGATTTTTAAAAAATTGTATGTTTCAAGGAATTTTTTCATTTCATCTAGGTTGTCTAGTTTTTGGCATACAGTTTTTCATATTTTCTTACAATATTTTGTATTTCTGTTGTGTCAGTTGTTATTTCTCCACTCTCATTTCTAATTTTATTTATTTGAGTCTTCTCTTATTTTTTCTTGGTTAGTCTGGATAAAGGTTCATTGATCTTATTTACCTTTTCAGAGAACCAGCTCTTGGTTTCATTGATCCTCTCTATTGCTTTTTTAGTCTCTATGTCATTTATTTCTGCTCTGATTTTTATTACTTCTTCCTTTTACTTCCTCTGGGCTTTACTTGCTGTTCTTTTTCTAGTTCTTTTAGATGCAGGGTTAAGTTGTTTATTTGAGCATTTTCTAGCTTCTTGAGGTATGCTTGTAATGCTATAAACATCCCTCAGGACTGCTTTTGCTATGTCCCATAAATTTTGAGTTGTTTTGTGTTCACTTTTATTTGTTTCCAGAAATTATTTTATTTTTTTATCTCATTGTTAACCCATTTGTTATTTAATAACATTCTATTTAGTTTCCAACTGTTTGAGTATTTTTCAGTTTTTCTGTTGTGGTTAATTTCTAGTTTTATGCCCTTCTGATCAGAGAAAATGCTTGATATGACTTCAATCTTTTTAAATTTGTTGAGACCGCTTTTGTGTCCTAACATGTGGTCTATCCTAGAGAATGTACCATGAGCACTTGAAAAGAATGTATATTCTGCTGCCTAAGGGTGAAAGGTTCTGAAGATATCTATTAAATCCAGTTGATCTAGTGTGTTTTTTAAATCTGCTGTTTCTTTGTTAACTTTCTTTCTTGGGGATCTATCTAGTGATGTTAGTGGGGTATTATAATACCCTACTATTATAGTATTGCTGTTGATCTCACCCTTTATATTCATCAAAGTCTGCTTTATATATTTAGGTGTTACTATATTAGGTGTGAAGATATTTATAATGGTTATATCTTTTTGTTGAATTGCTTCCTTTATCATTATGTAGTGACCTTCTTTATTCCTTACTATATAGCCTTTGTTTTAATGTCTATTTTATTAGATATACTTTTTGCTACCTAAGCTTTTTTTTTAATTTCCATTTGCATGAAATATTTTTTTCGACCTTTTACTTTCAGTGCATGTGTATCTTTATTTTTTGAGGTGGGTCTCTTATAGAAAACATATGTACGGGTCCTATTTTCTTATGCATGCAGCTACCCTTTGTCTTTTGATTGGATCATTTAATCTATTTATGTTTAAGGTTATCATTGATATGTAGTTCTTTATTTTTAAAACTACATTTCTCTTTTACTATATTTTTTGTTCTGTTTACATCAGGTCCCTTAACATTTCTTGCAGCATTGGTTTGGTTGTAATGAATTTTTTGAGTTGTTGTTTTTTGTCTGTTTTTTTTTCTGGAAAGCTTTTTATTTCTCCTTCAATTCTATATGATAGCCTTTCTGGATAAAGAAGTCTTGATTGTAGGTTCTTTTTCTGCATTATGTTGAATATTTCTTGCTATTTTCTTCTTGCTTCAAGTATTTCTGTTGAGAATTCACATGTAATTCTTATGGGAGCCCCTTTGTAGGTGATTAATTTTTTTAACTTGCAGCTTTTAGTATTTTTTTTATCTCACAGCTTTGGTATTTTATTTACGATATGTTTTGGTGTAGGTTTCTTTGGGTTTCTCTTTAATGGAATTATTTGTGCTTCTTGAACTTGTGTGACTTTTTCCTGCATAAATTTAGGAAAGTTTTCAGGTATAATTTCTTCAAACAGGCTCTCTATCCCTTATTTTTTCTCTTTTTCTTCAGGTAACCCTATGATGCACATGTTGTTTCTCTTTATGTTGTCACAGAGCTCTCTTAGAGTTTCCTCAGTCTTTTTGATCCTCTTTTTTTTTTTTTTGCTGCTCCATTTCCATGCGTTTGTTTATGTTGTCTTCTAAATTGCTGATTTGATTATCTGCTTCATCCAGCTTGCTTTTAATTTCTTCTTGTATTGTCTTCATTTCTGTTATTGTATTTGTCATTTCTGACTGGTTCTTCTTTATGATTTCAGTGTTTTTAAGCTTGTTATCTCTTTATTTAGGTGCTCATTATGTCCATCCTTTGTTGCTCTAAGATCTTTGAGCATTCTAATAATCATTATTTTAAACTATTCATCTGGTAGTTTGGATATTTCCATCTCACTCAGTTCTTTTTCTGGAGATTTCTCTTGTTGGTTTATTTGGATTGCATTTCTCTGTCTTTCTATTTTATCTGTGTATACATTCCTCATTTGGGTGTGCTGTTTATGAAACTAGCTAAGTCTAGGGTTGGTATTGTCTCTCTCCAATTTTCAGTTGTGTTATTTCTAGGTCTTCTTGGGTTGGCATCAGCTGTTGTTTGTAATCCGCTGTGGGCTACTTATCTTCTATCACTGTTCTTTATGCTGTTTTTGTTGGCATTTTCTATGTCTTAGTTGGGTCAGGTGTGAGAAGCCCTTCCTTAAGCTTCCACTCTAACAAGGGTTTTTAGGTCCTGAATTGGTGCTTTCTGTATCTGGACAGTGAATGTGCCTGCTGTGGACCTCCCTGTCTGCAGCCTGGTGCAGATCAGTGGGGGTCACTGCTTTTGACTGGCTCTTATCAACCTTTTTGGAGCTACAGGCAATCCAAATGTTGTAGCTGCCTCTGCTGGGCCCAGGTGCTGTTGTAAATATCAACTGCACTCCTAGGCTTGTTTTTATCTATATTGGCCTGGAGAAAGTTTATTTAAAGTTTCAAGTTCTCCTGATATCAGCTTTCTACTGCCTCTTATTGCTGGCTATTTGTTGGGTTCAGTATAGTAATTCAGTGATTAGGTACTGTATTAAATGTGGCCTGCCCCTTAGCTTCAGGTGACACTCTATTCAGACTTTTTATTTATTTAGTTAGTTAGTTAGTTTTGCTTTTTTCTTCTTTTTCAGCACTCAGTAGATTATAGTCACAGGGGTCCAGTGGGTGTGGCTCCTGTGCTCCCGTTCTGTGGTCCCTCCACTGGCCCACCACTGCTATTGCTGCCTTTGGTATTTGGGCTCAGGTGCTACCAGCACTAGCTATTCCAGCCTTTGCTGCTTCTGGTGGGCTCATGTGCACCCGTGCACAACCACATGGACTGCTTCCAAGGCCATTCCAGGTTCTGCTGCCTCTGAGGGCTGACCTGCACTTCTAGCACATTTGTGCACAGGCTTGGGCCTTCATAGCATCCACTGCAGCTTCTTCCTCCATGGGTTGGCCTGCGCACACCCACTTGGAACATTTCTCAAGCTGCCTTGGCCTCTGCTGATGCCGAGGGTGGGTTTGTGTTGCCAGGGGCATGGGTTTGCGTGTTGGCTCATACCTCCTCAGCAGCCAACATGACTCCCACCTCCATGGCCAGACATGCATGCACCTGCTCAGATGACCCTTGAGGTCATCCAGCTTTCACTGCTGCTGAGGGAGTACCCACACCCTGGGCAGATTTGTGTACCAACCTAGACCTCCACTGTGGATTCCACCCTCACTGGTGGGCTTGTACATAACTGTGCAGACCCCTTTGCTGTCGTTTGGGTCTCCACCCCTGCCAAGGATGGGCTCACACTGGAGGAAGGAATGTGTGTGAGCCGGGACATCTGCAGCAGCTTCCGTGGTTTTTGCCTCTGCAGGCTGGCTCGCACACTCTCACTTGGACTGCCCTGTGCTCCATAACAGCACTGTGGCCTCCACAGCCATGCCCTGCTTCCTTCAGTCCACCTGCCCCTGGTGATAATTCAGTAATGTAACAGGTGGTATAGCTTAGAGCTCTGCACTCACTATTTGTGCCCCTAATATGCTGCCTGCCTCTAAGCACCTCTTTGTTCTAACTGGGGCAGGAGAGCCTCTGCTGGACAGGGTAATTACTTCCCTCTGCTGGTGATGCTGTTCCCAGGAAAAATGTTCACTTTAGATTTAGGGAGTGACTCAGCTCAGGGGTTAGGTTGTCCATCCTTCAAAGTGTCTCCCCCTGTGACTCAGAGTTCACACTCTCCACTGGCAACTCCAGTCCTCCTAGCAGTTCCCACTCCTGGAGCTCCAGGAAAGTGGCTCTGAGTGAAGTTCTCCATGCAGTCTTTTTAATAAGGAGTTTGGGTTCGAGAGTTCTACCTCCTTCTCTGAAACAGTATCTAGGCACTTTTCTCAGCCAAATATAGTTTGCAAGCCCCTGCCAGACTCCAGGTATCTAGGCTGGGATTCTGGTTTTGGGGCTGAGGACCCACAACTCACCAGGTAACCCTCCCAATTTCAAGAGTCTCTCCCAGCTTTCCCTTGCTCCCAGTAGCGGGGAAGCTCTTTTTGCATCTCTCCCTTTCTTACCAGTCTCAGTGTGGCTTCTTTGGTGGTCCTCAGCTATAGAATCCTCTTAGTTTAGTCCAAAGTTGGATTTTAAAGGTGAATATTCTCAGAATTAAGTTGTAATCCACCTTGGTTCTGGGAAGTGAGAGTTGGAGCATCCGCCTACTCTGTGGACATCTTGTCTCCTCCCTTAACTATTCTTTTTTCTGTGTCTTACTGTGGCTTAAATGAAATATTTTTAAAGATTGTTTTTTGTTTGTTTGTTTCTTTTGCTTTGTTTTCTTTTTTTTTTTTTTTTGCTCTATTTTAAGTTTACCAAATAGACCTCTGAATGGAATTTAATCCCTACATAGATCTGCTAATAATTAAGAAATATTAGTGTCAAAATTTCTGGACTTTGAAAGCTGAGGGTCAAACTCAGGACTATAGTTAATTTCCCCTAATCAGAATCGCCTTGGTATCTCTCACAGTTAACCAATTTACCTTCAACTGTCTTTCTTTTTTATCTTGTCTCTTAAGGCATTAGTTCACTTTTTAGGATCCTCAAGGATCTTATGGATGATCACAATGAGAATTTAAACAAATAGCAAGCCTTAAAAAAGGAAATCAAAATTACAAAAAAGAACCACTCAGAAATGGAGAATACAATATCTGAAATGAAGACTACACTAGAAGGAATCAACAATCCTAGCCAGTAAGCTCAGTGACAGAACAACAGCCTAGCATGTCGGTGTCCTGAGTTTAATTTCAGGTTGGGGCACACAGGAGAAACATCCATTTGCTACTCCATCACTCCTCCTCTCACTTGTTCTCTTTTTGTTGCTTTGTCTTTCCCTCCTGCAGCCATGGCTAAATTGGAACTGGTTGGCCCCAGGCACTGAGGATGGCCCCATGGCCTTTGCACCAGGTGCAAGGAAGTGCTCAGTTGCTGAGCAATGGAGCAATGCCCTGGATGGGCAGAACATAACTGACTAGTGGGCTTACCTGTTGGATACTGGTTGGGGAGTATGTGGAAATATGTGTCTGCCTCCCCTCCTCTCATAGTATAAAGAAAAAAAAGGAATAAACAAAAGGTTGGATGAAACAGAGGATTCCACTGATGACTTAAAGGACAAGATAAATGTAAGTGCAGAAGCAGAACAGCAAAAAGAAAATAGGCTCAGGTAGGTTGAGGAGACCCTAAGAGACCTCTGTAACAACATGAAGAGAAACAACATCTGGATCATGGGATTCCAGGAGAAAAAAAAATGAACAAAGGATAAACATATATGAAGACATAATAGTTTAAAATCTCTAACTTATTGAAGAAAAAAAATTCACACATGTTTACAAAACATAGAGTGTCATTAAAAGTAAACTTAGCCTGACCTCTGGTGGTGCAGTGGATAAAGCGTCGACCTGGGAACACTGAGGTTACCAGTTCAAAACCCTGCACTTGTCTGGTCAAGGCATATATGGGAGTTGATGCTTCCTGCTCCTCCCCCCTTTCTCTCTCTCTCTCTCTCCCCCTCCCTCTTCTCTAAAATGAATAAATAAAAAGTGAACTTAAAGAGGCCCACACCCAGATACATCATACTTAAAATGTCAAAAATAAGAGGAAAAGAAATTATAAAAGCAACAAGAAAAATGAAAGAAATATAATTAATTTCTTACAAAAAATGCCCCAATAAATATTCAAAGTAATACAGAACAAAAACCTAGAACCATGACTACTCTATTCAGCAAAACTATCATTTAAAGTTGAAGTAGAAATAAAGAGCTTCTCAGAAAAAAAAAAAAAGACTAAAGGAGTTCATTATGATCAAACCACTATCGCAAGAAAATTTAAAGGGCCTGTTATAAGAGGAGAAAAGGAAAAAAAGAAATCAAGAGGATAAGTTTAAGAAATAAAATGGCAATAAGTAAGTACATATCAATAATAACCTAAAATGTGTATAGATTAAATGCTCCAATCAGAAAACATAAGGGAACTACATGGGTAAGAAAGCATAACTCATATATATGCTGTGTACAAAACAATAATTTCAGAACAAAAAGTGCATGTAGACTGAAAGCAAAGGGATGGAAAACAAACTTGCATGCAAATGGAAATTAAAAAAAATTGGGGGTAGCAATAAGTGTATCTGAAAAAATAACATTTAAAACAAAAGCTATAGTTAGAGACAAAGAAGATTACTAGATAATAAGAAAGAGAACAATCCAACAAGAGGTTATAACAATTGAAATATTTATGCTTTCACAATAGGACACCTAAATATATAAAGCAGATTTTGATGGACATAAAAGGAGAGATAAAAAACAATACAGTAATAGTAGGGAATATTAACAGCTTAGTGACATCTATGGACAGATTCTCCATGAGAAAATCATCAAAGAAATAACAACTTAAAATGACACATTAGATCTACTGGATTTAATTGATATCTTCAAAATATTTTACCCCAAAACAGCAGAATATATATTCTTTTTAAGGGCACATGGTACATGTTCTATCTTGGAGCACATGTTTTGTACACTAAACACATCTCAATAAATTTAAGAAGATTGAAACCATATCAAGTATCTTCTCTGACCACAATGAAAAGAACTAGAAATCATCTGCAGTAGAAAAACTAAAGAATATCCAAACACTTGGAGGCTTGATAGCATGTATTTAAATAACAACTGTATCAACAACAAGATCAAGAAATAAATTTAAAAAATTATCTTGAAACTAATGAAAATGAATGCACAACAACCCGAAATTCTTGAAACACGCAAGAAGCAGTCCTGAGAAGAAAATTCTTGGCATTATTGGAATACCTAAAGAAGCTAAAAGAATCTCAAATAAACCATCTAATCTATACCTCACAGAATTCAAAAAAGAACAACAAACCAAGACCAGAGAAAGAAAACAAAAAACATAATAAAGATATAAAATGAAAAAACACTACAAAAAATCACTAAAACCATGAGCTGGTTTTTTGAAAAGGAAAATAGAATAAAAAAAATTTAAACAGACTCATCAAGAAAAAAAGGGAGGCAATCCTCCCAAAATAAAATCAGAAACGAAAGAGAAGTAACAACTGACATCACAGAAATACAAAGGATTATAAAAAAATATTATGAAGAACTATATGCCAAAAAATTGAACCTGAGCAAAGTGGATTAATTCTTATAAACTTACAATATGCCAAAACTGAGTTCATAAAAATCAGAAAATTTGAGCAGACCAATTACAACAAAAAGAATTGAAAATATTATCAAAAAAATCTCCCAGCAAACAAAATTTTGGACTGGATAGCTTCACAGGTGAATTTTACCAAACATACAAAGACAAACTAACACCAGACCTCAAGCTTTTCCAAGAAATTCAAGAGGAGAGAGAAATTCCAAACTCATTTTATGAAGCAATCATTATCTGCATTCCAAAACCAGGTAAAGAAACTACAAATAAAGAAAATTATAGAACACAATATCCCTGATAAATATTGATGCTAAAATTATCAACAAAATATTAGCAAATCAGATCTGGGAATACTTTTAAAAGATCAAGTGGGAATTTATCCGGGGAGACAAGGCTGGTTCAATAATCACAAATCAATAAATGTGATTCATCACAGAAACAAAATAAATTATAAAAATCACATGACCATATCAATAGATGCAGAAAAAGCATTTGTTACAATACAGCATACACTTATGATCTAAATTCTGAGCAAAGTGGGAATACAGGGAACGTTCCTCAACATAATAAAGGTCATATATAACAAACCAAAAACCAACATTATACTTAATGAACAAATATCAAAAACAATCCCCTCAAGATCTGCAGCAAGACAGGGTTACCCCCTTTGCATCATTCTTATTCAACAAAATTCTGGAAGTCCTCACCACATCAATAAAAAAAGATAAAAAAGTAGGAGGCATTCAAATAGAAAAAGGAGCAAAACTGTCATTATTTGCTGATGACATACTACTGTCCAGAGAAAACCCTAAAATCTCAGTTCAAACAACTAATAGACTTGATACATGAATTGATCAAGGTGGCAGGATATAAAATTAATATTGAGAAATCAGTGGCATTTTTATACAATAATAAACTGTCAGAAAGAAAAATTAAGAAAACAATCCCCTTCACTATTGCAACAACAAGAACAACAAAATAAAATACCTAAGAATAAATTTAACCAAGGAGGTAAAAATATTTGTACCTCCCAAAATATAAGACATTAAAAAAAATCCAGAGAGATATAAACAAGTAGAAACATATATCATATTTATGGACAGAAAGAATAAACTTCATTTAAATGTCTATACCAACCAAAGCAATCTATAGATTCAATGAAATTTCTAATAAAATACCAATGGTATACTTCACAAATTTGAAACAAATATCTTAAAAATGTATATGTAATCAAAAAAGAACACAAATAGCCTCAATAATCTTGAAAATGAAGAACAAAGTGGGAGGTATCACACTTCCTGATATCAAGTTATACTACAAGGCCATTGTACTCAAAACATCCTGATACTGCCATAAGAACAAGCATGCAGATCAATAGAACAGAACAGAGAACCCAGAAATAAACCCAGGCCTTTATGGTCAATTGGTATTTGACAAAGGAGGTAAGAGCATACAATGGAGTAAAGACAGTCTCTTTAATAAATGGTTTTGGGAAAATTGAACAGATACATGCAAAGAAATGAAACTAGACCACAAACTTACACCATTCACAACAATAAACTTAAAATGGATAAGAGACTTAAATATAAATTGTGAAACCATAAAAAGTTGGAAGAAAACATAGGCAGTAAACTCTCTGATATTTCTTGTAGTAATAATTTTGCCGATATATCTCTATGGGCAAGTGGAGATATAAGGAAAAAATAAACAAGTAGGACTCTATCAAACTAAAAAGATTTCACACATCAAAAGACATCATTAAAAAAACAAAAAGATAACCCACACACACAATGGGAGAACATATTAACCAATACATCTGATAATGGATTAATAACCAAAATTTATAAAGAACTTCTAAATCTCAACACCAGGAAAGTAAACAAATCAATTAAAACTGGACAAAGGAACTGAATAGACACTTCTCTAAAGAGGGCAGACAGATGAACAATTGGCATATTCAAAGATGTTCAACTTAACTAACCATCAGAGAAATGAAAAGTAAAACCACAGTGAGATACTACCTCACACCTGTCAGAATGGTGCTCATTAACAAATAAACACTCAACAAGTATTGGCAAGGATGTGGAGAAAAGGGAATCCTCCTGCACCGTTGGTGGGAATGCAGACTTGTGCAGCCACTGTGGAAAATAGTGTGGACTTTCCTCAAAAAAATAAAAGTGGAATTGCCTTTTGACCCAGCTATAAGAATATATCCTAAGTATCCCAAAACACTGATTCAAAAAAAGATATGCACCCCCATGTTTATGGCAGCATTGTTTACAATACCAATATCTGCAAACAGCTCAAATGATTTACAGTAGACGAGTGAATAAAAAAGTAATGGTACATATACACAATGGGATACTACACGACTGTGAAAAAGGAAATTTTACCTTTTGCCATGGCATGGATGGACCTGGAGATTATTATGATTAGTGAAATAAACCAGGCAGAGAAAGACAAATATTGTACAATCTCACTTATATGTAAAATCTAATGAACATGGTGAACTAAGGAATTCAAAAGAATTAAAGGCAGGAACACAGGGATCAGAATGACAGAAGTCAGACGTAAGGGCAATGAGGGGACAGGATCAGAGAAGGTGAAGGGATGAGTGAAATTATATATACATAACACATAAATACAAATGACAAGATAGGAAATCCCAAAGGGAAGGGGTTTAGGGAGTCTTGGAGAGGTGGGGAAAGCAGGTTTAAGGGGGTTCATTTTTGGGGAGTGAGGGTGTTACATAGAGTGGAACACTTGAATTCATATTAACACAATGTATCTAAAAGTTTAATAAAAAATAATATAAATAAATAAAGTTGAAAATTTTTCTGTGGGTTGACATAACTATTATTCTTGAAGTTGAAGAAAAAAAGTGAATTTTTGACTTTTTAATATAACAAGCATGTATAAAGTTGTGTAAAATTTCTGCAAATATCATTATAAATTAATTTGTATATCTAGTAAGAATAAAAGTGAGAAGTTCCAGAAATTTAGCTTGCATTACTATTTTTTATAATAAATGCTAAGTAGGTATTTAAATAAATAAATAAATGGTTTTGGGGCAGTTGGACAGGTACATGCAGAAAATGTAACTAGGCTACCAACTTACACTATTTAAAAAGATAAACTCAAATGAATGAAAGACAAAAACTTAAATGAAATTATAGACAGTAGACTCTCAGACATCTCTGCAAGCAATATTCTTGCTAATATATCTCCTCAGGCAAGAGAAATGAAGGACAAAATAAAGAAGTGGGAGTATATCAAACTAAGAAGTTTTTACACAGCAAAATATACAACAAACTAAAATGGCAACTCACTGTATGGAAGAATGTATTGTTGTAAAGTAGCGTTCCATCAGGTTTTTGTAGAGACACCAAGTCCAAATGCATTTTTGAGGAGTTTTATTAATAGGAGTGAGGAGCCCTGAGGAGGCACTGCACCACTTCACCAGAGGGTGTTGTAAAGTACCAAAAGTTACAGAATCGATATTAATACTTTAAGAGGCTTAAAGAACATTTTATTAATTTGGGTTAAGGTGTGCAGAGAAATTTTGTGAATAATCTCTGTACTGTATGATTGGCATAAAACCAGGATGGCCCTTGGCATTGTATTGTAAATGCAAAGGGAAGGAAAACATGGATTCCCTGACATTCCACCACACCTGTGGGGAAAGGGGTGAATGGCTAGCCAGGTGCAGGAAGAAAAAAGCCAAAATAAACCTTTTCTTATAGTAATGAGCCATTTGCGGGCATTTGTCCCCACGGAAACTACCTCTCCCATATGAATGTATATAGTTAATGTGTGTGACTCTAGACAAAGAGATGGCAGATAAATATTAGAAAATATAGGAATGTCTCTTAATATGTAAAGAGACATCTTTCTATCATTGTGTTGACTTGTAAATTTTGTTTTCTCCAAAATGATGTATAGCTTGCAAATTGAACACGGTCCTATCATGTTAAAGGGCATATGACTATAACCAATAGTGGTAAAGGGCACCTAATTGCAATTTTTGCTTCTATACTTCCCACTTGCAAAACTATAAAAACTAAGTAAAACAAAGGGCCGGCACGCTCTCCCTCAAATTTCTGTCAAAGTTGCCGCCACTTGGCCAAGCTAGACAATAAAGCTTTGGTGTGTACAAATCGATGGATTCTGTTCGTGTCTTCAATGTTTTGAGTCCCTCCAGATTAGGTTTAACATTTTGGGGGCTCATCCAGGATAAAAGTACCGCCATTGTTCTGCACACTAGAGCTTTCTTGTTCAACCCCGGGTAAGTAAAACAAGGTCGCGACCGTTTGATTGCCACGTGAGCCCTGGCTGATGAGCCGGGAAGGGGCGGGTGGCCATCTCCCCTCGGACGCGAGGTTAGGAGATTTGGGAGGGCATCCTTCTTTTAGGGAACCCCGTTTGAGTTTAGATATTCTGAGCTCAAGGGAATAGTGGCGCCTGTTTTTCTATCTGTTTTTGCTGTTTGTCTATCTGTGTTTCCTGTTTGTCTGTCTGTTTTTGTCACTGCATTCGTCTTGGTCCTATAATCCCCACAGCCAGACATGGGTGGCAGAATCAGGAAAGGTCCGCAGTCCCCCCTTGAATGTATGATTTCTCATTTTAAATTGGCTTATATTCCACAGGAGGATGTATACGGGGAGAAAATCTCCAAGGGCCTCCTTTGCACGCTGTGTGAATATGAATGGCCCACATTTGGGGTAAGCTGGCCCACTGAAGGGTTGTTCAACTCAGTCCTGGCCCAGAGGGCATGGTCAGTAATAACAGGTAGGCCCGGGCATCCAGACCAATTCCCCTACATTGACGTTTGGGTAGCTCTCTGTGAGCAACCCCCTCTGTGGATGCAGAAATGCTCCCTGAAAGTAAATAGCAGGGTGTTAGTAACTAGAGTAGCCAGGCCCTGAGAAGAACCGAGGCAACAGTCCTGCCTAGTGCACCAGAACATGAGCCCCTTTTGCAGCCCCCTCCATATCGGGAGCCTCCACCACAGGAAGAAACCCCAAATCCCCAGATGAGCCAGAGAGGGAATCTCCAACTGAGGAGAACAGGGAGCCTCGTCCTGAGCCCCTCCTTTCCCCCATGCACACTAGGCAGGGCACCCCTTACCAAGGGGAGAACAGGGATAGTGAAGTAAGCCCTGCCGGGAGACAGGAATCCACCCTCCTGCCCTTCAGAGAGGTCCCCGGGGGTGCTTTCGTGTATGTGCCTTTCACCGTTTCTGACCTGTACAACTGGAAGCACCAAAACCCTTCTTTTGACGAGAAATACCAAGCATTAACTGCTCTTCTTGAGTCTATTTTTCACACACATAGACCAACCTGGGACAATTGCCAGCAGTTGTTGCAGGTCCTGTTCACAACGGAGCAGTGGGAGAGTGTCCATGCCGAAGCAAGACGCGCTTTCCTGGCAGGCCAGGAAGGCCCAGATACCCCGGTGGGCGGGCAGCCCTAGAAGTGGCATTCCGCACTGAGAGACCTAACTGGGACCCTAACGATGGAGGTGGTAGGGATGTGCTCACAGCTTACCGCCGGTATCTCCTGGTCGGGATGCTGGCGGCAGCTCGCAAACCCACAAATTTGACCAAAGTAAGTGAAGTAATGCAGGAACCACAGGAATCCCCTGCCGCATTCTTAGAGCAGCTACTAGAGGCATACCGCATCTGGACTCCCATCGATCTCAATGCGAAACCCAATAGGCATGAGGTTAACCTAGCATTTGTTACCCAGTTGGCCGCAGACATTAGAAAAAAGTTACAGAAATTAGAGGGATTTGATGGGGAAACTAGGGAAAAATTAGTAAGCATAGCCACTCGAGTGTATAACAATAAGGACACTGAAGCAATAAAAGCGACGAAAGAGACAAGCCAATCCCTAGTGATGGCCCTACAAGAACAAGGGATTGTAACAAAGCAAGGTAATGGAAAGCAGTGTAGCCACAGGAAACCGCATAGCCACCGAGAGCCCCTAGGAAAGGATCAATGTGCCTACTGCCACGAGCATGGCCACTTCAAGCAGGATTGCCCCAAGTTGAAAGGAAAAGGAATGGGCAGCCAGGGACAAAAACCCAAAGCCCTTCTGTTTGAGGAAGAGGACTGATGGGGCTGGGGCCAATTCTGCAAATCCCCCTTGAGCCCATGGTCACAGTCCAAGTAGGGGGAAAACCCATATCCTTACTTGTGGACACGTGGGGTGGAATACTCTGGGGCTGTCCTGAAAGAACCCCTGGGGCCCCTCTCCAAGAACACAATATCCGTGCAAGGGGCTACAGGGAAAGCCGAAAGATATCCCTGGACCACGGCCCGGATGGTGGACCTAGGATGAGGGTTAGTCACTCATTCGTTCATAGTAATGCCCAACTGCCCCTACCCCCTGATGGGACGAGACCTACTGCAGAAAGTGAGTGCCTCCATCATGTTCCAAGGGGGTGCAGGTGCCATCGCTTTCAACAAACTGGAGACAATTGCATTCACCCTGCCGCTGGTGGAGGAGCACCGCCTGAATGAATCCATAACGGGGCCTCGGGTGGACAGACAGTAAAGAACTCAATTCCCCAAAGTGTGGGCGAAGGATAACCTGCCTGGACTAGTGAGCCTCACCCGCTCGTCATTATGGCTCTAAAAGCCCAGGTGGTACCGGTGCGAGTATGCCAAAACCCGATTAGGCCCAAGACCAGGCAGGGAATAGCCATCCATATCCGCTGACTAAAAGAGGCAGGGATTCTAACTGAATGCCAATCCCCCTGGAACATTCTGCTGCTGCCAGTATATAAAGGGGACACAAATGACTACAGGCCGATCCAGGATCTTAGGGAAGTAAACGCCTGGACAGAAACCATCCACCCCGTGGTACCAAACCCATACACCCTCCTGGGACAATTGTCACCCAATTTAGCGTGGTTCTCAGTCCTAGATGTAAAGGATGCTTTCTTCACCATATCCCTGGCTCTGCAGAGCCAGGTCCTGTTCACCTTTGAGTGGGCAGATTCTGACACGGGTGACTCCAGTCAATTAACATGGGCCCGATTGCCTGAAGGGTTCAAGAATTCTCTGACCTTGTTTGGAGATGCACTGGCGAGAGACTTGGTCCCGGTCCGGGTGGCACACCCTGAAGCAATTGTCCTCCAGTATGTGGATGACCTGCTGATAGCACCAAGCCTAGAGGAATGCACGGTGGCTACAGAGGGGCTACTGTAGGCCCTACAGGACCTGGGATATAGGGTCTCTTGGAAAAAAGCCCAGATTTTCCAGAAAACTGTCTGATATCTAGGATGCGTAATCAGCCAAAAGACGTGGGCATTAGCTGAGTCAAGGACTTGAGTCATCCAGGCCCTCCAGGTCCCTACGAGCAAACGACAACTTCAGGAATTCCTGGGCACAGTGGGATACTGCAGAATCTGGATTCTTGGTTTTGCCCACATAGCAAAACCCCTGTACAAAGCCACAAAAGGGGATGGGCCTCTCCGGTGGACCTCGGGATGTGCCCGGGCTTTTAAGGATCTGAAAACGGCTCTGGTTAGCCCCCCGGCTTTGTTGCTGCTTGATTTAGAAAAGCCTTTCGATCTCTGTGTGAATGAAAAAAAAGGGTCTGCTGTTTTCATGCTTACCCAAAAGCTAGGACCCTGGGAGCATCCCATAGGCTACCTCTCAAAAATGCTCGACCCCGTCGCAAGAGGCTAGCTAACCTGCTTGCGGCATCTAGCAGTGGTGACAGCCCTGGCACAAGAAGTGGACAAGTTAACCTTAGGGCAGAGCCTCACAATCATCACTTCCCATTCGCTGGCACCAATTCTCACCCAGGTGTCAGGAAAATGGCTCTCGAATTCCCGTCTCATTCATTATCAGGGTTTGCTCCTAGAAATGCCCCGGATCACCTTTGAGACTGTAGGAGGACTGAATCCGGCTACGTTGCTGCCAGAAGGAACAGGGAACCGACCAGAACATGACTGCATAGAGGTACTGAATGGGACACAGGGAACCAGAGAAGACCTTAAGGATGAAGCTATCCCTGGGGAAAAGGACATTTATATGGATGGCAGCAGCTTTGTCCAGGAGGGCTGTCGACTGGCAGGAGCATCTGTCGTCTCAGGAGATGGGACAATCCTCTGGAGTTCAGCCCTACCCCAGAGTACCTCAGCCCAGAAGGCAGAATTAATTGCCCTGACCAAGGCCTTAGAACTATCACGAGGCGAGGTAGCCAACATCTACACAGACAGCCGATATGCCTTCACCACAGCCCATATCCATGGACAAATTTACCAGAACAGAGGGCTTCTCACCTCAGCAGAAAAAGAAATCAAGAATAAAGAGGAAATCCTCAGCCTGTTAGAAGCCCTCTGGTTCCCGAAGCGAGTGGCAATCATCCATTGCCCCGGACATCAAAAAGTGGACTCCCCTCGCCCTGGCCGGTTGGCTCAGCAGTAGAGCGTCGGCTTGGCGTGCAGGGGACCCGGGTTCGATTCCCGGTCAGGGCACATAGGAGAAGCGCCCATTTGCTTCTCCACCCCCCCTTCCTCTCTGTCTCTCTCTTCCCCTCCCACAGCCAAGGCTCCATTGGAGCAAAGATGGCCTGGGCGCTGGGGATGGCTCCTTGGCCTCTGCCCCAGGCGCTAGAGTGGCTCTGGTCGCGGCAGAGCGACGCCCCAGAGGGGCAGAGCATCGCCCCCTGGTGGGCAGAGCGTCGCCCCTGGTGGGCGTGCTGGGTGGATCCCGGTCGGGCGCATGCAGGAGTCTGTCGGACTGTCTCTCCCCGTTTCCAGCTTCAGAAAAATACAAAAAAAAAAAAAGCGGACTCCCCTCAAGCTCGTGGTAACAGGCATGCAGACACCGCTGCCAGGGAGGTCGCCGCTCGAATTCTCCCCCTCACTGTAGAACCCACCATCCAGGAAAAGCCAGCTTACTCCAAAGAAGAACAAGTGACATACCAACGAGAGGGTTGGACTTTCTCAAGCGGATGGTGGAAAAACTCCCAAGATTCCACATGTATGCAGACTGGCCGAACAAGTTGCTTGCTCATGCCAGGCCTGCCTACAGGTCAATGCTGGCAGAGGCCCTAGGATGTCTGGAATCAGGTATCGGGGAACTACCCCAGGGGAACATTTGGAAGTGGACTTTACTGAGATGAAGCCTGGCAAATACGGGTACCGCTACCTACTAGTGCTTTAGACACTTTTACAGAATGGCCAGAAGCCTACCCAACTCAGAGAGAGACTACGTCCACAGTAGCAAAGGCACTGCTACAGGAAATAATCCCCAGATTTGGCCTTCCCTTTTTCCTGGGGTCCAACAATGGCCCGATCTTCACGGCTGAAATATCAAAAGTCCTTGCTAAGGTGTTAGCAATAAATTGGAAATTACACTGTGCATATAGGCTTCAGGGTTCAGGACAGGTAAAAAGGTATAATAAGACCATAAAGAAAATGGTCACAAAAATTCATCTGGAGACTGGCTTAAGTTGGGTGGAAGTGCTTCCTTATGCCCTCCTGAGGGCTCAGTGCACCCCGGGGACACATGGGTTTCTTCTTACCAAATCCTCTTTGGCAGGGACCCCCCAATTGTCCCTCATATAGGCCTAGAGCTAACTCCAGCACTCACTAAATCACAACTTATTTCTCACTTGAAGGCCTTTGAAGAAGCCCTACAGGAAATCCATGATAAGGTGAGGCAAGCTCGCCCTCTAGGGGCCGCCTCCCCGAGCCCTTGTAATCCTGGGGATCTTGTCCTCATCCGCAGGTATATATTGTAGCTTCGAGCTTTGAGCCTCGGTGGAAGGGCCCATTCCCAGTGGTCCTCAGTACCCCCACGGCTGTAAAGGTTGCTGACCATGCAGCATGGATTCATCGAGCTCACATCAAGCCAATTCCTGATCAAGCTGACACAGCTAGATGGAGGACTCAACCAAATTCCAAAAATCCACTCAAGGTCATATTTACTCATGTTGCACCTACCACATCTGGGTCCTAGCCCTGCTGGTAGCAACAACAACAGGGAGCCCTCATCTCCCCGTCAGACGAGTATGGGAACTAGTAAATATGAATACTAACCGGGTCGTGAGCTCCATCACCAAGGTGGCTCCTGCGATGGCCAACTGGTCCACTTTTGTTTTTGACTTTTGTTCTCTAGAAGGGGGCAGAGTCAGCGGGAAGTTCCAATTTGTTGACTGTGCTGTTGGCTGGAGCTGTACACCTAACACTTGTGGGCAGAAGAGGCTACAGCACCACTCCTTTTTCATTTGCCCTGGGTATGGGTCCCCCTTCCACAAGCTAGCCTGTGGAGGACCCAAGCAGTATTACTGTTATACGCCCAAATGCACCACAATTGAGACTACCCCCTCCTCCGCCATAATTCATCAACCCAATGGCATAATAATCTGTCAGGGAGCCACCAACTCTGACTATAAGAACGGATGCAATTCCTTTACTCTTAGCATTTTTACAAAGGGGCAACAACTCTCTAAACAACTCTCTGTGGACCACCCTGGTCAAATGCCAGCTAGGGGCCGCCAACCTCCTGGTCCTTTGACCTACGTTTCAGCCTACCTACCAGCCTCTCCCCTCAGTAGATACCGCATCTTATCCTCCCATTCAGAGGGGGAATGAGGAGCCCTGAGGAGCCACTGTGCCACCTAACCCGCAGGTGTTGTAAAGTACCAAAAGTTACAGAATCAATATTAATATTTTAAGAGGCTTAAAGAACATTTTATTAATTTGGGTTAAGGTGTGCAGAGAAATTTTGTGAATAATCTCTGTACTGTATGATTGGCATAAAACCAGGATAGCCCTTGGCATTGTATTGTAAATGCAAAGGGAAGGAAAACATGGATTCCCTGACATTCCACCACACCTGTGGGGAAAGGGGTGAATGGCTAGCCAGGTGCAGGAAGAAAAAAGCCAAAATAAACCTTTTCTTATAGTAATGAGCCATTTGTGGGCATTTGTCCCCACGGAAACTACCTCTCCCATATGAATGCATATGGTTAAAGTGTGTGACTCTGGACAAAGAGATGGCAGATAAATATTAGAAAATATAGGAATGTCTCTTAATATGTAAAGAGACATCTTTCTATCATTGTGTTGACTTGTAAATTTTGTTTTCCCCAAATTGATGTATGGCTTGCAAATTGAACACGGTCCTATCATGTTAAAGGGCATATGACTATAACCAATAGTGGTAAAGGGCACCTAATTGCAATTTTTGCTTCTATTCTTCCCGCTTACAAAACTATAAAAACTAAGTAAAACAATGGGCCGGCATGCTCTCCCTCAAATTTCTGTCGAAGTTGCCGCCACTTGGCCAAGCTAGACAATAAAGCTTTGGTGTGTAATCAACAAATTTTGTTCATGTTTTCAATGTTTCAAGTCCCTCCAGATTAGACTTAACAGGAGGACATTTATTAATAACCTGGCTGCATATGACAAACACAGGGTATAGCTGACCCAAATCATGCAGTGTCCAATATAGCTCTGAGGCTAATTATATACACTTGATCACATACAAGTTGGCAGGAAAAGGAGGAGGGTAGCGTGATATAATCATTAACATTCGTCTCTAGGATTTATAAAAAACATTATTACATATTAAAACTTATAAGGTAACACAATAGCAAAAAATGTTGTTTTACATATTAAAAGACATCCCCACATCTTTTAGTTTCCATCTGCCATCTCTTTGTCTAGATACAGGGGTCTCCAAACTTTTTACACAGGGGGCCAGTTCACTGTCCCTCAGGCCATTGGAGGGCTGCCAAATACAGTGGTCCTCTCACTGACCACCAATGAAAGAGGTGCCCCTTCCAGAAGTGCAGTGGGGGCTGGATAAATTGCCTCAGGGGGCCACATTGCAGCCCCGCGGGCCCTAGTTTGGGGACGCCTGGGTATACACATGAATCACATGTTTTCAGGATGGGAAGGGCTTACACGATGTTAGAGGATAAACGTTTGTAAATTGCCCATTAGGGAGAAAGAAAGGGGAAAGGAAAAGGCCACTTAATTCTTTTTTCCCTCTCCAGCACCTGGCTAGCTGTTTACCTTCTTCTTCACAGGTGTGGGGAAAGGAGGGGTCCAAGTCTCCTTCCTCCCTTCATTCAAAACTCAGTACAAACCTCCCCATATACAATACAATGCTATCATCAGCCATCCTGAGCTGGTGTGAATCACACAGAAGTATAAAAATCATATTTACAAAATCTCTCTGTATGCTTAGCCTATTTAGCCTAATCCGGAGGGACCCGAAACATTGAAGACGCGAACAATGTCCGTCGATTACACACCAAAGCTTTATTGTCTAGCTTGGCCAAGTGGCAGCAACTCCGACAGAAATCTGAGGGAGAGCGCGCTGACCCTTTGTTCTACCTAGTTTTTATAGTTTTGCAAGTGGGAAGTACAGAAGCAAAAATTGTAATTAGGAGCCTTTTACCACTATTGGTTATAGTCATATGCCCTTTAACATGATAGGACCATGTTCAATTTGCAAGCCATACATCATTTTGGAGAAAACAAAATTTACAAGTCAACACAATGGTAGAAAGATGTCTCTTTACATATTAAAAGGCATTCCTATATTCTCTAATGTTTATCCACCATCTCTGTCCAGAATCACACACATTAACCATATGCATTCACAAAGGAGAGGTAGTTTCGTGGGGACAAATACCTGCAAATGGCTCATTGTTATAAGAAAAGGTTTATTTTGGCTTTTCTCTTCCTGCACCTGGCTAGCCATTTACCCCTTTCCCCACAGGTATGGTGGAATGTCAGGGAATCCATATTTTCCTTCCCTTTGCATTTACAATACAATGCCAAGGGCCATCCTGGTTTTGTGCCAATCACACAGTACAGAGACTATTCTCACAATTTCTCTGCACACCTTAACCCAAATTAATAAAATGTTCTTTAAGCCTCTTAAAATATTAATATTAATTCTGCAGCTTTTAGTACTTTCCAACACCTGTGACTGAAGTGGCACAGTGGCTCCTCATTCCCCCTCTGAATGGGAGGATAAGAAGCGGTATCTACTGAAGGGAGAGGCTGGTAGGTAGGCTGAAACATGGGGTCGAAGGACTAGGAGGTTGGCGGCCCCTAGCTGGCATTTGACCAGGGTAGCCACCGTGCGTAGAACACAGGGGCCAATCAGGAGCATGGCAAGGAGCACCAGAATGGGACCTGCAAGGGAGGAGAGCAATGTAGTGGCCCATGAGGGTCAGGCAAACCTGGGTACCCAAAGTCCATATGCTTCTCTGTCTGAACGGTGTTTCTCCAGGCGGTCTCTGAGGAGGTCCAGAGATTGGCGGATGACTCCGGAATGGTTGGCAAAGAAACAACATTGCTCTTGGAGAGCTGCACACAGTCCTCCTTGGCGCAGGAACAGCAGGTCGAGTCCCCTTCTGTTCTGCAGTGCAACTTCTGCCAGGGAGCCCAAGAGTGTCTCGAGAACTCAGATTGAGCTCTCAAGGGCGGCGATGTCCTGGTCAATGGGTTCCTGAAGAGCCCTTGAGTGGATTTTCGGAGTCCGATTGTGTGTCAGCTGTGTGTCAGCTCCATCTAGCTGTGTCAGCTTGATCAGGAACTGGCTTGATGTGAGCTTGAGGAATCTACGTTGTGTAGCCAGCAACCTTTACAGCTGTGGGGTACTGAGAACCACTGGGAATGGGCCCTTCCACCGAGGTTCAAGGCTCAAAGCTGATTCCAGACATCCAAGGTGTGGAGGAGGCAGGAGCGGACTCTCAGCTGCATGCCCTGGTGCCACAAAGCCCCCGGCCAACATGGTCAGTGTTAGTGCCTCACTCTGGTTCACCACCCACTGCTTGATTTGCAGGTCCCAGGCAGCTTTTTTCACAGAACTCTTGGTTTCCTCACAAATGGCTGTAAAAGTCAGCCAGCCTACAGCCCCCAAAAGGACAGATCTGGGGCATGATGGGATTGCACCACCCCACATCAAAAAGGGTGGGAAAGGCTTAGTCCTAAAACCAAGCCCCAGGTTACAAGGATCCTGCCTGCCCACAGCCCGCCTCTAACACACTTTAATATTATTTGGGCAACAGGCTTCCATGTGGGTAGTGCCATTTTTAATAAAGTGAGCATAATATATTTTATTTGCCCAACAATCCATTCCTATGCTCACTTTACTTCCCACAGTCTACACCACCATCATCCTTGTATAAGGAAATTAGGCACATTACATAAATTATAACAGCACAAATCATACAGTTTCAACAATCACAAAGGTACACTTCACCCGTCTCTGAGCACTTAGCCCAAAGCGCAAAATGTTCTCGGCCTTCTTTCTAGCCATGGGAAAAGTTTCCCAGGGCAGGGGAGTGCTTCCAGCAAAGCCACCCCCACCCCCATCAGGGTATTTCACATTGTCCAAAATCCATAAATTCCATCCAACAAAGGAGTCAGTGCCCACTCCAGTCATAGTCCAGGAAATCAGTCCACGCACATGGGGTGTCAGGCACCCCCTTCATCCCTGCCACCTGGCAGTTCTTACACTGTCCCAAAGAGGAGCATGTGGCAATGGCAGTCAGCATTTCCATCTCTGCTCCGGAGAGCATGATGGCATTCAGCCCTATGTCCCAAAATCGCAGACCTACCAGGGCCGTAGTAGGTGCTCCTTCCAGTTTGGCTCTCATCTTATGGAGACTACAGATTGCAACCTCTGCCCTATTCTCCTCATCCTCCAAAGAGGAACTGAAAACAGCAGCTCCTGCTGCTGGAATCAAACCCCCGGCCGCCGCCGCCTTTTGCTCCACACACCTTGCAGCCCCAGCTCCGGTCTCAGCCCCGTCCTCCCGTTGCTGCTGGCTTTCCACAATGTCCAGGGCAAGCTGCAACTCACGAACCTCTGAATCCTCCTCCAGCAGCTGCTCCGGCTCCAGGGTCAGCATCTCTTTCTTCCATGTTTGCTCCAGCTCCTTCCGCTGCTGCCTCTGCTGCTCCTCACCCAGCTTCAGGGCACCCTCAGCGGGAGTCTGGAGCCTGGGGGACGCCTTCCTCTTGTGCAGGCTAGTGGCTGCACCCAGCCCAAGGGGGTGGTGAGCAGTATGGCCTCGGTCCCCAGGGTGCGCTGGGCACATGGTTTAGACTCACCAGCGCTGTGGGCAGCCTGGGGCAGCTGGCATCCAGGTAGGGCTGGGGCAGCATGTCTGTGCCAGGCATACCCTTCTTGAAGAAGCGCATGGCCTCAGGCAGTAGGTCTCCAAGTAAGCGCCAGTTCCCAGAGCCATGCTTTTTCTCATACTCCAGATACTTGAAGCCAGAGGAGAGACCTGGACCGAAGTCCTTCATACAGTCCTGATACATCTACTTAGCCACCCCAAATGCGCTGGAGTACACGTTGCCTGAGACCGTGGGGTACTCAATGAACAGCTTCAACTCGTAGTCCATGCCGGGCTTGGAGACAGCATGGAAAGTAAAAACTCGACCCAGTAGCGAGTGGTCCTTCTTGAAGCGCACCTCATAGGGCATACAGCCAGCTAGCGTGAGCAGCATGTCACAAACCATCTTGGGCTTGTTGGCCCACTCCTCCACACGGTTGCGCAGGCTCTCACTCAGTTCCGCCAAGGCCTCAGCATTATGCTGCTTTTCCTTCAATTTGCACTCCTGGTCGGTGCTCAAAACCAAGCCAGGCCTTTTGCCACCAGCACCCATGCTCACCTCGGCAACCAACAACGAGGTTGAAGACGACACAGAAAAAGATGCGGCAGATATGCCTGTCGCACCCCCGAGACAAGCTGGGCCCCGGGAGCTCCGGGGGTATGGGCATCAGGGGTCCACGGCTGCCCAGGCCGTGGGCCAGCGATGGGGGCAGCACGGCGGCGGTGGCTGGGCCGTTAAGCAGCGTCTGCGGCAGCAGGTTGCTGTGCACGGTAAGCTGGGGGCCTCCACCACCCCCAGGGGTTGGGCAGTCCCATCACCAGCCCTCCATGCGTCCTGTGCTGAGACGCCACCGATGCTGCCGCCGCTGAAGATGAGTTGGGGTTCTGGCGGTTCAGCTTTGGGGGTCCCTCCTCCGGTGCTGGCTTGGGGAAGTTGTTTGGACCCCCCAGACCATTGGTCAGCTGCACGGCGTGGCTGCAGCTTTCCAGGCTCACCGGTGGTGGTGGGTACCCAAAGCGGCTGTGCTGTTCCAGCTGAACCACATATGACAAGCAATCAATAAACAATTAAAGTTAAAAAACAACTATGAGTTACAGCTTCTTGCCACCTCCCCCACATCTGTAAAATCAATCAATAAAATTTTTTAAAAAGCAAAGCAGATTGAGCATAGAAAGGCAATTCAAGCAGTGGGAACAACACAGAAAAAGGGTAAGAGAAATATTTTTTTGTGTACTACAAGGAAGAGAGATATTTGCTGTATACACTAGGTGTCAGGAAATATATTAAGGCTTTATAAATGATTGCTCTTTTAATCTGCATAATTGCTCTGTAGTGTGCATGGTGCAATTTCCGTTTTACATAAAACATCAAGTTTAAGATCTGGTAAAATAAGTGGCAGAGCTGATATTGAGTCCAGATTTAGATTGCATCAAAGTCTATGCTCTTTCCTTGGAGAGGCAAAGGAATGCACAATCTGTTTGGGAAAAAGGAAGAATAAACTTACTTTGAACATGACGTTTCTGAAATGTATCTTAATAAACAAGAGTATGAACAAAGTCTTTAAAGAACCAAATATGTTCTATTAGATATTAACAGACATTCTAGATATACAATGTCCCATAGTTAAATATGTAGAAAAAAGCTGCATGCTATATGCTTGTGCTGCCAGGTATAAATTGTGTATGGCTTAGACTAATACCTTTGCCATCTGAATAATGACCTCTAGTATTATGCAGTGCCCAGTCTAAACAACCATATGTTGCAAATCAGCTCTTAGCATATGAAAGAGCTCAGGAAGTCTTATAGTAGTGAAATCTGTTTATTCCAATACATTTCCAAATTGTCTGACCACAAGGGAAAAATTGTTTTAGTATCTATGACTATTCCATGAAAAACTAGCATTTTATGGAATAAAATTTAGAAATCAGTTGGTCAATCAGTCATACTTGGTAAGTCAGACTAGAAAGAAGAAATTTGGCCACACAATTCTTGTCTGGAAATTCTGCCAAAAACACCTATATACTAGTCTGAATGATGTTGTTTCCATTTTCACATAGTGCATATTTTCCTTCTCCAGCTCTTAGTTCTGAGAAACAAATTTTCTCAAGCAGAGTTTATGTGGTGAAAATAGGTTATATATGAGATGGGATATTTACCCCATCAGTATTGGGGTGGCCTGATGGAACTTGGGGCAACTGGAATCCCTGGGTTGGTTACCTCCTGCCCAAGCAGACTTGTCTACTTACCCCACGGTAAGTGTTATTTTCTTTGTGTGCTGCAATGTGAGAATGATTGGGAAGCTGTTTTGAAAATATCCAGAGGTTACTTGCTCAAAAATTGAGTCTTATTTTATGAGATAGAGTGTTTTTCCCCCCATAGCACCAGAAATATTAGATGGTACAGCCAATGTTAGAAGAAACCAGCATTATTGTAAAATACACTGCAAAAAAAAGAAGAATCAGGTATTTGAGAATGATTTTTTTATCATTTGGTTTAGCAAGTTGTGAACATCACATTAATCTGTTTTTCTCTCATGATTAAAACCTTTTGGTATAACAACAATTACTCATTTATGTGTAAATATCTAGAATATGAGCAATATAAATTCACAACACTAAAAGAGACATTCAGAATGAGGTGTCACAATTATTTAAATAGTCATACTTTATTTCAATTAAAAAACTTTGCTCAACTGAAAGAATGACAAAAATGTTATTGTTAAAGAGGGAAAAAATAACTTTGGAAAGCTATGAAAGTCTAAAATTTCCTGCGTTTATTTTTGCAAAGATTGATTCATATTCAGATTAGCTTCCTTCCAGATGGAAAAAAACACACAATAAATCAGCTTTTGTAATAGAGTAATAAAAAAAGAAGCACAAGTTGCTATTTAAAGGGTTTTTGTTTTTATATTCATAGCACATTAACTCATGGGGAGTATTAATATGAGAATCTAAACCATATGAGTTGCCATTCTATCCTTTAAGAAGACTAAATATGTTGCAGTCTAATAAATTGAGAAAATTATTTCTTTGGATTGCACATACAAAATAGTAATTCTATGCATGATGTTTAAGCTTCATGAATACTAAAGCAGAAAGAAAAGGATAAATATGTGAAAATTGGAGATAAATTCTTTTTCTTGCACCCAGTGAACCACTGCTTTATTTGGTTAATCCAGGGAAGGATTAAGCACACAGTAGATGACATGGATTCATTTGCTCAGGGGTTCACCAGAGCAGGGTCATAATGTTTTAGATATGGTTCTGGTGGAGTTTATGTATGATAGATATATGAATTTACTAGAACTTCTAACTTCCCTTTGGTTGTTTCACCTGGCTGCCTGACCTCACCCTTGCTTACTGGACAATAGCCCCTGAGGCAGAAGGGTTCCAGAAAGCTGGTCAACTACCTCAAGAAGGAGCATTCCAGGAAGCCAAAACCATAAAACCGTAAAAGGGAACATACCAGAACTTTTGACTCAGTATCTCCTCAGGCTCTCTCAAACCCTATAAAATTCATCTTATAGCAGTGGTCCCCAACCCCTGAGCCGTGGACCGGTACCAGTCTGTGGGCCATTTGGTACCAGTCCACAGAGAAAGAATAAATAATTTACAATATTTCCATTTTATTTATATTTAAATCTGAGCTATGTTTTATTTTTTAAAAATGACCAGATTCCCTCTGTTACATCCGTCGACTCACTCTTGACGCTTGTCTCAGTCACGTGATATGTTTATCCATCCCACCCTAAAGGCTGGTCCGTGAAAATATTTTCTGACATTAAACCGATCTGTGGCCCAAAAAAGGTTGGGGACCACTGACTTATAGTCTGTACTGGTGCCCTTCTCCCCAGAGAAGTGCCCAGCAGGATTCCTTTCTTCCTTTCAATAAAACCTGTTACTCTGTTCGTTTTGGGTTCCCATGGATTCCAACATGGATCTTTCGTTTATGGCTTAATTTTTATCACTGCTGTATCCCGTGGGGGTGTGGCTGAGCAAAGTGTTATGGGCTGCATTGAGCATGCCTGATACTTGCTCCTTTATTTCAGAGTATTGACTTAGAGGGCATCCTCACTGGGGGGCTAATACTTGCATGTGTAAGTCTGCTAATAATCAATAGGAAGGCCAGGACCAAATCTGTGTGTTTATGGGGCTGGTAAGCCCATCTAGGCATTTTCAGTGCCTTGCTTGTTTTTTTAAGCTACATTAACTGGGTGAGTAGAAAAAAAAAAAAGAAAAAAAGGCGGAGCTAGGGAGATGGCTGTTTAAGGAAAATAATTTCCTTAAAGTACCGCGATGCTATTGGCTGATGAGTGGGTTGGTATAGTAAACTGGTTAAGTCCATGATAAGCCAGTATAGCTTGATCTTGTTTTGGGAGTTTGGCAAGATAGTAATAGTTATATGTGGTGGGGCTTAACTGGGGGGTAGGAGGGGTTTGTCTAAGCAAACGTGCATGCCCCCTACGTGTACGTGCGTACGCAAATGTGCATGCCCCCTACGCGTACGTGCGTGCCCCCTACGTGTACGTGCGTACATGTGCACGTACGTGCGTACCTCTGCGCGTACGTGCGTAACTGTGCCATTTAAGTCCTATGTCCTGAAACCATCGACTGAATAACCCTTTAGGGTAAATACAACTCTATTACAGTGCTTGAATTGATGTCCTGGACCATGAAGAATTCTCTATCTCATTGCTGTCCATTGTCCGAGGTAATTTGACTAACAAGTCCAGCTTTTTGACTGCATCGAGGCCTCCACCGCCAAGGCTGAATCCAAGCATCCCGGAAAATAAAAATCCTACCCCAGGCATGAGACTGCAAGGTATGCCGGGATCACGGAATTAATAGCGACTAATCCATCGAGATGTCATATTTAAGAGCATTCTGTGGGCGATTTTAAGTTTACATGGCCCTGAGGTAAGAACCAGATGCTGTTTACGATCCATTTTAGTAACCCCCACGGTTTATGGGTCTAGGGCGAGAAGGGTGGTACTGTTTGGCGAGTTCTTGGTTTCACGGAGGTTGATAGATTAAGAGACTCCCGTTGGGCGGGGATAGACATGTTAGGTAGGATTTATTGGACTGAATGGTTTATGTACGATGATCAACATATATGTCTTTATATCATATCATTAATATGTACTTGCTTATTATTCATGAGGAATATAATTTAATGCACTACGTACATAGGAGATAGGGGTTATAGGAGGTGCTGGGGAGTTACTTTGGGGAATTTCATTTCCCCATATAAAGCCAAGGGGTAGTTTAATTAGAATATCAGCTTTGGGTGTTGATGGTGGGGCTTGCGCTTTCTCTTTGAGGTTTTTGGGGGAGTTTGAGTCCCCTTTGCTGGTTTACAAGACCAGGGTAATAAGTATACTACAAAGGTTCTTCATTTTAAGAATCGGTTTTCTATGATGCTGGCAAGGGGCATAAGAATTAGGATGATTGAAAAATATAGGATTGATGCTAGTTGGCCAATAATGATATAAGGGTGCTCTACGGGTTGGCCTTCAATTCATGTGCGTGTGATGAGGTCTGCGACTAAGAATCAGAATATACATTGACTGAGGGGCCGGAATGTTATGCTTCATTGTTTTGAGATGTGCAGTATTGGGACTAAAGCTAGGATTAGAATGGATAGGACTAATGCTAGTACGCCTCCCAGTTTGTTGGAAAAGATTGTAGGATAGCCTAGGCGAATAGAAAATATCACTCTGGTTTAATGTGAGGGGGAGTATTCTGTGGATTAGCTGGGGTATAATTGTCTGGGTCTCCTAATATATCTGGGGTGAATAATACGAGTGCTAATAAGGCTGTCAGCATTAATAGGAATCCTAAGATATCCTTAATTGTGTAATAGGGGTGAAAGGGGATTATATCTGCATTTGAGGGAATGCCTGTTGGGTTATTTGATCCTGTTTCATGAAGGAATAGAAGATGCACTATGACTAGGGCTGCGATAATAAATGGTAGGAGGAAGTGGAAGGCGAAGAATCGGGTTAGAGTGGCTTTGTCTACTGAGAAGCCCCCTCAAATTCATTCAACTAGGGTTGTTCCAATATATGGGATGGCTGATAGGAGGTTTGTAATAACTGTGGCACCTCAGAATGATATTTGGCCTCATGGAAGGACGTATCCTATGAAAACTGTTGCTATTACTGCGAATAGTAGGAGAATTCCTACGTTTCAAGTCTCAGTAAAGGTGTAGGACCCGTAGTAGAGGCCTCGTCCTACGTGGAGATACAGGCAGATGAAGAATATGAAAGCGCCGTTGGCATGGAGGTAGCGGAGGAGTCAGCCGTAATTTACATCTTGACAGATATGTGTTCAGAGTTGAATGCTGTGGCGGTGTCAGAAGTATAGTGTGTGGCAAGGAATAGGCCTGTTAGAATTTGTACTGCTAGACAGATTCCTAAAATAGATCCAAAATTTCATCAGGAGGAGATGCTCGAGGGTGCAGGGAGGTCAATGAATGAGTTGTTGATGATTTTAAAGAGTGGGTGGGATTTGTAGATGTTGGTCATTATTCTTATAGTTGAAATACAATGGTGATTTTTGATGTCATAGGTCATGGATAGAGACCATGTAGGAATAATGATGACATATATTGCGTTTATTTTAAGTATCATTTTCTTTTTTCTTTTAAATGTTTTTATTTATTTATTTTAGAGAGGAGAGAGAGAGAGAGAGAGAGAGAGAGAGAGAGAGAGAGAGAGTGGGGAGAAGCAGGAAACATCAGCTCCCATACGTGCCTTGACCAGGCTAGTGCAGGGTTTTGAACTGGCGACCTCAGCATTCCAGGTCGATGCTTTATCCACTGCACCAGCACAGGACAGGCATGTATCATTTTCGTAGTTGGGTTTGTGGGGTTTTCTTCCAAGCCTTCACCAATTTACGGAGGATTGGGATTGATTGTGAGTGGAGGGGTGGATTGTGGTATTGTAATTAGTTTTGATGGGCCTTTCTTAGGTCTTAGGGTGTTTTTGATTTATTTAGGGGGAATGTTGGTGGTTCGACTGAGCAATATCTGGAGGTATGGGTATCTAATAAGACGGTTTTAGGTTCTTTTATTGTAGGCCTGCTTATGGAGGTGGGTTTAATTATCAGTGTGATTGAGAGCGAGGGTGTTGAGTTGGAGGTAATTTTAAAGTTCAATGACATGAGGGATTGGGTAATTTATGATACAGGTGATACTGGATTTTTTAGTAAGGAGATTATGGATGTTGCGGGGTTGTGTAGCTATGGGACTTGGTTGGTGGTAGTTACAGGGTGGTCCTTGCTTATTGGGGTTGTAGTAATTATGGAGATTACTCTTGGAAATTAACTATGAGCATAGTAAGGGCCAGGGTGATAAGGAATGAGAGGAAATATAGTTTGGTTAGGCCTTTTTAATTAGATACTGTGGTAGAGGATTTTATATGTGTATTTGAGATTGATTTTGGTAGTAGTATTTCTAGTCAGATTTGGTCCAGTAGGAGGGAGGCAGATTTCTGGCTCATTGTGAGGCTTATTAATGTCATAGGGAGACGCTGAATGATGGTGGGGAAATAGCCTAAAAGGTTGGAAAATTTAAATATGTTTGGTTTGTTTAATTTCAGGTTATAGGTAATTTGGTTTAGTTCTAGGGCTATTATAAATCCTGTTAGGGTCACTCCTAGGGCTGTGAGCTTTAGGTAGAGGGGTATAGTTATTTGTGGGGTGGTGGTTGGAGGGATGTTGTTCGATAGCAGGAATCCTGCAAAAATGCTTCCAATTAATAGGCATTTGATAGAGTTAATTACGAGTGGGTTGTTTTCGTTAATTAAAATAAGAGTAGGGAATCGTGGTTGTCCCAGAAGTGCAAAGAAAATAATTCTGGTGCTGTAGACAGCTGTGAGGGAGGTAGCTAGGAGGGTTATTAATAAGGCTCAGGCGTTGGTGTACAAGGTGTTGGCTGCCTCGATAATAAGGTCTTTGGAATAAAAAAGCCCATTAAGAAGGGGTGCCGTTTAGGGCAAGGCTTCCGATGATTAAGGCGGTAGTGGTGAACAATAGGGTCTTAAATAGTCCACCCATTTTTCGGATGTCTTGTTCATCACCTAAGCTGTGGATGATTGATCCGGAGCATATAAATAGTATAGCTTTGAAGAATGCGTGTGTGCAAATGTGGAGGAATGCTAAGTGGGGTTGGCTAATTACAATGGTTACTATTATTAAGCCCAGTTGGCTGGAGGTGGAAGAGGCAACAATTTTTTTATGTCATTTTGGGTAAGGGCGCAGACTGCTGTAAATAGGGTTGTGATAGCTCCCAGACATAAGATTATGGTTTGTACCAGTTTATTGTATTCTGTCATAGGGTAGAATAGAATCAGTAGGAACACCCCTGCGACAACCATGGTGCTTGAGTGTAATAGAGCAGAGACTGGTGTGGGGCCTTCTATGGCTGAGGGAAGTCAAGGGTGGAGCCCCAATTGGGCGGACTTTCCAGTGGCAGCCAGGAGTAGGGCCATTAGTGGGAAGTTTGTGTTTTCTAGATTTAGCGCAAAGATCTGTTGAAGTTCTCATGTATTAGAGTTAGCTATAAATCATGCTATAGAGGCAATAAAGCCGATATCTCCAATTCAGTTGTATAGGATTGCATGGAGGGCAGCGGTGTTGGTGTCTGCACGGCCATATCACCATCCGATAAGTAGGAAAGATATAATTCCTACTCCCTCTCAGCCGATAAAAAGTTGAAATAGGTTGTTGGCTGTTACTAGGATTATTATTGTAATTAGAAATATTAGTAGGTACTTAAAGAAGCGGTTAATATTTGGGTCTGAGTGTATATACCATATTAAGAATTCTATAATAGACCCGGTGACGAATAGCCCTAAGGGTATGAATAGTATTGAGAAGTAGTCGAACTTGAAGCTAAGGGTTAGTTTGATTGTTTGAATTGTAATTCAATGTCAGTTTGAGATTACTATTTCTTGGTGGGAGTTGATAAATAATAAGGTCGGGATTAGGCTAGCTGCAAAGGAGTATGACACTATGATCTTAATATAATTTGGGTAGTTTGGTTTTTTATCTAAATTGAGGGGCTGTTGCTACAATTGGTATAGTTAATAGAAGTAGTGCGAGTACAATTGATATGTTAAATAGGTTTATTGCTTTTATTTGAATTTGCACCAATTTTTTGGCTCTTAAGACCAACGGATAACTATTATCCTTTAAAAGCTTGAAAAAGCCGCAGTTTTAGGCGCGGTGGCATGAGTTAGCAGTTCTTGCATACTTCTTCGGTAAATAAGGGTAAATAGACCCTATTACTAGATTCACAATCTAGGGTTTTTGTTAAACTATATTTACAGTATAGTGTACCCAGGTTGATTTTTGGGTTGATTGATAGGAGGAGTAGGGGCACTAGGTGTATTACTATGAGTGTGTTTTCTCGTGTATAGTTGGGCTTGATGCTGTTAATGTGGTGGGTGTGCTTGCCTCATTGAGTTATGATTAGTATGTACAGAGAGTAGAGGGCGGTAATAATAATGTTTAGTCCCATAAGGATAATGGACATGTTTGACCAAGAGAATGTTGCTATAACTACGAACAGTTCTCTGATTAGATTGATAGTAGGGAGGAGGGCTAGGTTGGTGAGGCTTGATAAAAGTCATCAAGAGACTATAAGGGGTAAGAGGTTTGTAGGTCGCATGCTAAAATTATAGTTCGGCTATGAATTCGCTTGTAATTGAAATTGGCCAGGCAAAATAGTATAGAGGAAGTTAGCCCGTGGGCAATTATTAAAGCAGTCGCTCCTATGTAGCTTCATGGGGATTGAATAAGAATTGCCACAATAACCAGGGCTATGTGACTTACTGATGAGTAAGCGATTAGAGACTTTAAGTCTGTCTGGCGTAAGCAGATCGAGCTTGTTATAGTTATGCCTCATAGGGAGAGTATTAAAAGCGGATATGCCATATTACTTGTGAGTGGGTTGAGGAGGGTTGTGATTTGTAATATCCCATAACCCCCTAGTTTTAATAGTACTGTGGCAAGTACTATAGATCCTGCAATAGGAGCCTCTACATGTGCTTTGGGGAGTCAGAAGTGGAGTCCGTAGAGGGACATTTTTACTATGAATGCTAGCATGCAGGCCAATCATAGGAGGGAATTACCTCAGGAGTTTTATAGGGGGTTAGCTCAGTAATGTAATAGTAGGAAGTTTAGTGATCCTGTGGTGTTTTGGATGTATGTGAGTGCTACTAGCAGGGGGAGGAAGCCCACTAGGGTATAAAATAAAAAGTAGAGCTCGGCATTGAGATGTTCTGTCTGTCTGCCTCAGCGGGTAATAATGATGAGGGTCGGTAGTAGGGTGGCCTCGAATAAAATATAAAATAGAATTAGTTCTGTGGCTATAAAAGTTATGATTAAGAATGTTTGCAGCCCTGGCCGGTTGTCTCAGTGGTAGAGCGTCGGCCTGGCGTGCAAAAGTCCTGGGTTCGATTCCCAGCCAGGGTACACAGGAGAAACACCCATCTACTTCTCCACCCCTCCCCCTCTCCTTCCTCTCTGTCTCTCTCTTCCCCTCCTGCAGCCAAGGCTCCATTGGAGCAAAGATGGCCCGGGCGCTGGGGATGGCTCCTTGGCCTCTGCTCCAGGCACTAGAGTGGCTCTGGTCGCAACAGAGCGATGCCCCAGAGGGGCAGAGCATCGCCCCCTGGTGGGCAGAGCCTCGCCCCTGGTGGGCATGCTGGGTGGATCCCCGTCGGGCGCATGCGGGAGTCTGTCTGACTGTCTCTCCCCATTTCCAGCTTCAGAAAAATACAAAAAAAAAAAAAGATGTTTGCAATAGGATGAGTATAGTAACATAATTTTTTCCATGTTGCAGATTCTTTTGTCAAGTGGAATTGGCTGGCAATAATTATCAGGGGTAGAAGCCATGTTGTTAGGAGGAGGAGGGGTATTGACAGGGAGTCAGAGAAAAATATTAGGGAGAGGTTTAGGGTGTTGTCGCTGAATTGGTTGATCAGGGGTAGACACAGGAGACTAATTAACAGGCTATACATTGTTGTGTTAATTCATATTATGTTAGTTTTGGATAGTCATGTAAGGGGGATGAGTATAACTGTTGGTATAATAATTTTTAGCATTGTACCAAGTTTAAGTTTTGTACGTGGTCAACACCATAGGTGTTGGAAACTATGATGACTAATAGAGATAGTCCCAGGGCTGCTTCGCAGGCAGCAAACACTAGGAGAATAATAGGTAGTACGCTGGTGAGGGTTAGGTGGGAGTTTAGAATTATTATAACGATTATTACAAATAGTGATAGTATTATGCCCTCTAGGCATAGTAGTGAGAATATCATGTGGGAGCGGTATATTAATAGGCCAACTAGGGAGATTGTGAAGGCTAATATTGTGTTCATATAGGTCAAGGACATTTGATAGTTATGGGTAGGGCCATAGTCTAGTGAGTCGAAATCACTCGTTTTATTTTAAACTAACTATCATTAGCTAATTCTAATCCTTCTTGTGATCATTCATAGAGGCTAATGGCTAGCAGGGAAATGAGAAATAGAGATATGATGAGTATGGTGGGGAGGTTGTTGGTTTGGGTTGCTCAGGGGAGGGGTAAGAGAAGGGCAATTTCTGGGTCGAACAATAAGAAGGTAATAGCCACTAGGAAAAATTTTAGGGAGAAGGGAGGACGCACAGATCCTATAGGATCAAATCTGCACTCATAGGAGCTAGATTTTTCTGCATATGTATTGGTCTGGGGGAGTCAGAATGCAATAAGTACTAGTAGGGTCGCTAGTAGGGTGTTGATGGAGACAGAAATCAGCATGTTAATTACTCTTTTTCAGACTTACTACTGAATCTAACTGATTGGAAGTCAATTGTGCTGATTAATACTAAAAGAGTATGAACCTCATCAGTAGATAGAGATGTATAGGAAAAGTCAAACTACGTCAACAAAATGTCAGTATCAAGCTGTGGCTTCGAATCCAAAATGGTGGGTCGATGTGAAGTGGAATTTTAATTGTCGTAGTAGGCATATAATTAGGAAAATAAAGCCAATAATTACATGCAGTCCGTGGAATCCAGTGGCTATAAAGAATGTGGAGCCGTAGACTCTGTCAGAAATGGTAAAAGAGGTTTCGTAATATTCAGGGGCTTGTAGTAGTGTAAAGTATAGGCCCAGGCAAATTGTGATAAATAGGCTTTAAACTATATGTTTGCAATTGCCTTCTATTAAGCTATGATGGGCTCAGGTAATTGACATGCCAGAGGCTAGTAGGACGGACGTGTTTAGTAGGGGAACATCTAAGGGGTTCAGGGGGGTGATGCCTGCGGGAGGTCAGTACCCGCCTAGCTCTGGAGTAGGGGCAAGGCTTGAGTGGTAGAAGGCTCAGAAGAAACCTGAGAGAGTCAAAGCCGTCTGACTAAAACCCATTGGGTTGTATTCTAAAAAATCTTACTAAATTAAGTCTCTCTGACCACAAGCCAAAGAAATTCATTTTTCTTTGAAACACAGCCTGGCCTCAATATAGGCTCGAGAATGACTCCCATTGGGCTGAAAACAGGACCTTTGATTTCAACATACTGAGAGATTTAGATAATTTTTGCCACTGGATGGGAAACGCTTCTGAAATCCCTTATATGCAGGCTTTCTTATATCTCTGGTCTAGACCTTCTCTTTGTTCTTCATGTTCTATCTTTCAAATTCTTCTGGCCAGAACTTCTTCCTCACAATCCACCCACTCCCCTCTCTCTAACCCTCCATCTGATATCTTAGATCCTCAAGCTTTTCTTCTCCACAGACTCCCAACTCTCTTTCCCGCCTACCTGACCCCTGGGGCACCCCTCTCTCAGGACCTCTCTCTGGTCCCTCTGCAAATCTCTTCCACTTGAGTCTTTTCCCTCCAGAAAGCCCTCTCCCCTCTCTTTGCTGAATCCTCTTTTTCATTCACCTGCAAATACCACTCTCTCTTTCTCCTCCCCTGCTGGCCAGGGGACCCTCCTTTCTCCATTGTGTTCTTAAAACCCCTACTCTCTCTTTACAGGCTGTGGCGGGGGGGGACTTCTATCTCCTCATTTCCTCCATTCTCCTTACAGGCTCTAATCTTTTTAACTCCTCTGACCACGTGGCGCCACCACCAGTAATTCAATTTCCTCCCCCTCCTCCTGCAGATTCTGACCCTTTTTCTTTCCATCCAGCTGTTTATACTGTCCATCCATCTGCTTTCTCTCTTCCTCCCCTCTATGCTGACAACTCCCTGCCATCTCAAATAGCTTAAAAAAAGCAGAGTTGTCTATTGAGCTGTGTGCGTAAGTAATCTGTTTTGTCTCTTTGTCAGAAAATATCGCTAATATAATTTAATTGAAACAAGCAAAGTGCGCTCATTTAAATTCCTTAATTTATAATTTGTATGTGAAGTCTTTGTTTAATTTGTAACTGTGTCTGTTTCCTAGTCTTTAAACCAATAATTACCCACCTCTTAAACCAGGCTTACTCATCCCCATGGACTCTCCCTGCAATACCCCCATTCTTTCTGTTGAAAAACCTTCAGGGGCTTATTGCCTCATACAAGACTTACACCTAATCAATGAGGTGGTAGTTCCCTTCCATACTGTAGTCCCTAGTCCCTACACATTACTGTTACACATTCCCTCAAACAGCACTCACTTCACAATCCTAGACCTCGAGAATACCTTCTTTACCATTCCTCTACATCCTGACTCTTACTTTCTGTTTGCCTTTATTTGGATTCTAACATTCGGACACTAATGCAGCCCAGCAACTTACACGGACTGTCTCACCCCAGGGATCCAAAAACAGCCCACACCTGTTTGGGCAGGCACTAGCTCAGGATTTAGCAGCATGCAATCTCAAAACTAGTCCTCTATCACAATATATAAATGACCTACTCCTCTGCAGCCCCTCCCTGCCTGCCTCAAGAAGACACACTGCCACCTTTCTTAACTGCCTCTCCATGAACGGATCTCATGTCTTCTCTGCTAAGGCTCAACTTTACTCTCAGTCCGTAGTCTATCTGGGTATCATCATAACCCTCACCACCTGAAGTCTCACCCTAAATCGAACTCAGACCGTTTGCAGTCTCCAACCACCTACCAACGTAAATCAAATCCTTTCTTTACTCAGTCTAATAGGGTTTTTTAGACACTAGATTCCCAATTATATTTGCTTAGCCAAGCCCCTCAGTGAAATCTTCTGAGCATAGCTTTTAAGGTCTATAATGACCAAGGAAGTAACAGAAAAGGCAAATAAGGCCCAAAAGAAGTCAGGAAATACCAGATTTTGGCATACGCTTTAAAGGCTCCAGTGCCCTAAAGGGCTTCATAGAATTCCATCAGGGCCCTGATTCAAGAGTGGAAAGGAAAGTCATTGAACTGAAGCTTGTCAGGCTTCCCGGCCCCACCAGTTAACATGTCTGTGCTGTGGGAAAGGGACACGAGAAGGTTGCCCCCTTGCTCTATGGAAGGAAGGTTCAGTCTCTTCTAGCCCTGCTTCAGCTACCTGTGACCTGATCTTGCCCAGCATGCTGGGAATTGCCACTGAAGGCCAAAGGACATCGTTTACGAGCCTAAGGTATTTCTTCCAAGTAGAAGATAAGCTGATCTCATTTCTTTGAAACACAAGGGCCATCTACTATGCCTTGCCTGAATATTTGAGTTTTATTTATCCCTCGAAGATCTCTACTGTGGGTATTGACAGTTTGATTTTCTTGCTTTATTTAATGTATTGTTTGTCTTTATTAATTATTGCTCTTGTCTCAATGCCCCATGCCTATTGTAGGCTTGGACCTGCTGCTAATTCCAGCTAGAAACAATGGTCATTAGGACTTAAACTCTAGTTGCAAAGTGTAAAAATGTAACCACCCGTTCCCTAAGTACTTTCAGGATTTACAGGTTACTCAATAAACTGTTCAGAGACTTCCAAGAGGCCCTTCCAGCATTACATCACCCATGGACTGACTTTCATGTGGACAAGTCCACACACCATGATCCTGACAACTCCCACTGCTTCTAAGGGCAGCTTTTTCCTCCACCCTGACCGTCTGGAGCTCAGAAACAGAAGAACAAAACTGACCCCGTATCCTTCTATTCTCTATTCACCTCTCAACCTACCTTAACCAATCAAAGGCTTTCCTCTTGTGTGGAACCAACACATATGTGTCTCCTATTAATTGGACAGAAACCTGTACCCTAATTTATCTCACCCCAAATATCAACATAATCCCACTCCATGAGCCTCTTCCAATTCCTAATACACTACCTGTTAATCTAAGGACCAAACAAGATATACAGGTAATTTCTCTCCTTGTTGCTTTAAGATTTTCTATAAAAATAGGTTTAGGGGCAGGAGGACTGGCCACTGCCTTGTCTTATTCTCTCTTTCTCTCTCTCTCTCTCTGAAGCCCAGCAAATTTGTAAAAAAAAAAACCAAACCGAGTCATGGAATCAGTGGTTTCACACAAACTGAGTGTCTCTACTATTGCCTTTCATTGGTCCACTCATTCTCCTATTTATTTTTCTAATTTTGGACCCTGCCTCTTATGTTTGTTCACTAGTTTCTTACATAACTGCATGCAGACCTTCACCAATTAGAAAACTGGTAAAATCTACCTAACCCTACATACCAACACTAAAACTTGCCCTCACAAAACAGAAAAATCTGGAACCCTATAAATATACCCCTACTCTGAACAATGGTGGAAAAACCCCTTGATCTCAATGCTAACACCAATTATAGGACCAATCTTAATTTTGTGCCTAATTTTAATGCTTGCCTCTTTCTTTATCAAGTTCCTGCAGGCTCGAATGAGAGAAATCTCCAGAATTACCTACAGTCAAATGCTTTTACAACCCCTACTCCAACTGCTTCAGGGAGGGGTTCACAAAGGAGGCCCCCTATAAGGATAACAGCAGGAAGTAGCTCCAAAATATAGCCAGTCCGAGACAAACCTCCTTCCTGAACCCCATACCCTTTCCTCCCCCCACCTCTTTTCCTTTTTTATTATACCACAAAGTTGAGAAATGATAGATATTAATTTACCAGAACTTCCAACTGCCTTTGGTTGTTCTGCTTGGCTGCCTGACCTTACCCTTACTTACTGGAGAATCGCCCCTGAAGCAGAAGAGTTCCAGGAAGCTGGTCAACTGCCTCAAGAAGGAGTGTTCCAGGAAGCCAAAACCCTAAAGTCGTAAAAGGGAACATACCAGAACTTCTGAGTCAGTATCTCCTCAGGCTCTCCCAAGCCCTTTAAAATTTGCCTTATAGTCTGTACCAGTGCCCTTCTTCCTGGAGAAGTGCCCAACAGGGTTCCTTTCTTCCTTTCAATAGGGCCTGTTACTCTGGTCTTTTCAGACTCTCATAGATTTCAACAGTGCAGTGTTGATTTGGGGGGGGGGGATAAATACCTAGATGTAAAATTGCTTGGTCATATAGGTCTATTTTGAAGTTTTGGTGAAAACACCATACCATTTTCCACAGTGGCTGCACCAATTTGCAATTCCACCAACAGTGTTCAAAGGTACCTTTTCTTTTTCTTTCTTTTTTTTAGCAAGAGAGAGAGAGAGAGAGAGAGAGAGAGAGAGTAGGATAGCGACAGATAGAAAGAGAAGCTCAAGCTGGTGAATCTGCACTCAAGCTGTATGAACACACGCTCAAGCCAGAGACCTTGGGGTTTCAACCTGGGTCCTCTGCGTCCCAGACTGATGCTCTATCCACTACACCACCTCCTGGTCAGGCTCAAAGATTCCCTTTTCTAAACATTCTAAACAACAGTTGTTTGTTAATTTATTTATGGTAGTCATTCTGACAGCTGCAATGTGATATCACATTGTGGTTTTAATTTGAATTTTCCTGCTGATTAGTGGCATTGAACATATTTTTTAATATTTTAACTTCTAATTTATTTTGATGGCATGGTTTTGTGTCTTACTCAATATAAAACCCTCTATTCCCTGCATTGTGACCCCAAACCCCATACAAAGATTTTTTTTTATTCCCATTCCCATTTACCCCTCCCCTTTTTTTCCCATATCCTACCTTCCACTCCCCAACATCTTTTTAAGTCTACTGCCATTTGCATGTCCTTGGAGAAATGTCTCTTCAGGTCTTCTGAAGTTTTTTAACCAGAATTTTTTTTTGGTGTTTAGTTGTATGAGTTCTTTAAATATATTGGATATCAGCCCATTAGTTGATGTATTGTTGATAAATATCTTCTATTCAGTAGGTTGTCCTTTTGTTTTGTTAATGGTTTTTTTGTGAAAAAAAACTTTATAGTTTGATGTGGTTCTATCTGTTTTTGTTTGTTTGTTTCCCTTGCCTGAGGAAACATATCCAAGAAACCATAATTAAGAATGATGTGAAACTTTTAACTATTTTTTCTCCTAAAAGTTTTATGGTTTTAGGTATTACATTTAAATCTTTAACTCATTTTCAGTTTATTCTTGTATTTGGTATAAGAAAATGGTTTAGTTTCTTTTCTTAGTTTTTTTTTTTGAGGGGGGGGCATGTATCTGTCCAGTTTCCTGACAACAATTAATGAAGAGAACATATTTACTCCATTATATATCCTTGCCTCTTTTATCATTGATTAACTGACCACATTTTATTGTTTTCTTGATCTATGTGTCTATTTTAATGCCAGTACCATGCAGTTTTGATTACTATAACTTTGTAGTACAGTTTGTTATTAGATAGCGTGATACAGCCAACTTTGCTCTTATTTCTCAAGAGTGTTGTGGCTATTTGGGTTATTTTTGTGGTTCTGTGAAAAATGTTATTGGTATTTTCATTAGGATTGCATTAAATCTGTAGATTGTGTTGTATAGTATGAAATTTTAATGATGTTCTTTCAATCAATATGCACAGTATACGCTTCTATTTGTTTTGATTTTCTACAATTTCTTTCTTCAGTGCCTTATAATTTTCTGAGTACACCTCTTTTACCATTTTGGTTATTTATTTTTATGCAATTACAAATAAGAGTGGTTTTTTAAATTTCTCTTTCTAATAAGTCATTGTTGGTATATAAAAATACAACTGCTTTCAGAATTTTAATTTTGTATCCTTTTATTTTACTAAATACATTTATCTGTTTTATCAGTTTTTTTGGTGAAATCTTCAGGGTTATCTCTATAAATTATAATGTCATCTGCATGTAATGATAGCTTTACTTTTTTCTCCTAATTTGGATGGCTTTAATATATTTTTCTTTCTGACTTCTGTCACTATGACTTACAATACTATGTTGAATAAAAGTGGTGAAAGTGTGGACCTTTGTCTTTTTTTTTTTCCTGAAGCTGGAAACAGGGAGAGACAGTCAGACAGACTTCTGCATGCGCCCGACCGGGATCCACCCAGCACGCCCACCAGGGGCGAGGCTCTGCCCACCAGGGGGCGATGCTCTGCCCCTCTGGGGCTTCGCCATCCCCAGAGCCGGGGCCATCCTTGCTCCAATGGAGCCTCGGTTGCGGGAGGGGAAGAGAGAGACAGAGAGGAAGGAGGGGGGTGGAGAAGCAAATGGGTGCCTTTCCTATGTGCCCTGGCCAGGGAATCGAACCCGGGTCCCCCGCACGCCAGGCCGCCGCTCTACCGCTGAGCCAACCGGCCAGGGCCTGTCTTGTTCTTGATATTAAGAAAAATGCTTTTAGCTTTTTACTGTTAAGTATGATGATAGCTGTTGTATATGGCCTTTATTATGTTAAAGCATGTTCCCTTTATTCCCACTTTGTTGGGGAGATTTTATCATAAATGGATACTGGATTTTGTGAAATGCCTTTTTTTGTGAATCTGTTGAATTAAGTATATAAAGTTTTTTTCATCACATGGCCTATCATATTAATTTATTTGTGGATATTGAACTAACCTTGCATCCTAGGAATCAGTCACATAGAATGATTATCATGCTGTATTATATTTTCAATCTATTGCTGAATTTGATTTGCTAATATTTTATTGAGAATTTTTGTACATATGGGATATTGGCCCATAACTTTTACTGGTTTGTTTTTTTGTTTGTTTGTTTGTTTGTTGTTTTTTTGTAGTATCTTTTGTCTGGTTTGGGTGTCAGGTAATAAAATGAGAGGCTTCCCTCCTTTAGAATTTTTTGGAATACTTTGAGAAGAATAAGTGATCATTTTTCTTTGATTGTTTGTTAAAATTTGCCTATGAAGCTGTCAGGTCCAAGACTTTGGTTTGTTGGGATTCTACTTTATAATTGCTGATTTAATTTTTTTTAGTAGTCATCATTCTGTACATATTTGCTGTTTCTTCTTGACTCAGTCTTGGAAGACAGTATTTTTCTAAGAATTTATATATTTACTCTGGGTTGTCCAATTTGTTGGCATATTCATAGTATTTTCTGATAAAGCTTTCTATTTCTGTGGTGTCAGTTGTCACTTCTTTTTAATTTCTGATTTTATTTATTTAAAAAAAACCATTCATAGTTATATAGTGTTTGCTATTTTATTGTGGTTTTTTTTTTTTGCAATTCTTGTCTGATCCTTTCCTATTCCCTTGCTGTTATTTCTTTTATCATGATAAATTTCTGTGATATTGTGTTGGGATTTCTTTTTCTTTATTATTATTTTTATATCTCTTGTGGATTTTTGATTTGTAGTTACCATGTGCTTTATATACAGTAAGCTCTATAGTTTTAGCACTTATTTTTAAAGTGATGATAACTTAAGTTTGAACACATTGTAAAATAATTATCCTTTTTACTCACTCCCTTCACATTTATTTTTGTCATTATTTTTTACTTATTTTTGTTTCTGTATGTGTGTGTACCCATTAATTTGCTGTTTCAATTACACATGATCTGACTACCTTTGTACTAGCTTTATAATTTGGGAGTTTACTGCTTCTATTATGAGTTTGCCTTTGCCAGTGAGAAATTTTATTCTTTCTGATAATTTTTATTCATATTATTTTTTTAAAGAAATCACTTTAAGATTTCTTATAATACTCGTTTAATGGTGATAAACTCTCAAGTTTTTCTTGTCTAGAAAAGTGTTTACATCTCATTCTATTTTAAATGATATCCTTCCTGGGTAAGAGTAATCTTGGTCATAGGTTCTTGCTTTTCATTATTGAGTATTTTAGGCCAGTCCTTGCGGCCCTGCAATGTTTCTGTTAAAAAATGAGCTAACAGTCTTATGGGAGCTCCTTTGTAGATAAGTATGAGTTTTTTTCTTTTGTTTTTAAGATTCTCTCTTTGTTTTAACCCTTTGCATTTTAATTATGATGTGGCTTAGAGTAAGCTTCTTTGGGTTCATCTTGTTTGGCACTGTTTATGTTTCCTGGAATTGTATGTCTATTTCCTGCACCAGATTATAGAAGATTTCAGTCATTATTTATTCCAATATATTTTCAATTCCTTGCTCTCTCTCTCTTCTTTCTCCTCTTCTGGTACCCTAATGATGTAAATGTTGTTATGTTTAAGTCTGTCCCAGAAGTTCCTTAAAAACTCTTAATTTTTTATTGAATTAAATTTATTGAGGTGATAGATGGAAACTCTCTTCATTTTTAAAATTTCTTTTTCTTTTTGCTGTATCAATTAGGTGTTTTCAGCTACCATGTATTCTAAATCACTGATTCAATCCTCTGGTTCACCTAATCTGTTATTCATTCCATATAATCTATTCTTCATTGTAGTTATTGTATTTTTCATTTCTGACAGGTTCTTTATGTTCTTTATTTCTTTGGGTAAGTTCTCACTGAGTTTATTTATTTTTCCCAAAAGTTGATTAGCATTCTTATGACCAGTGTTTTGAAATCTGTATCTGATAAATTGCTTGCCTCCATTTCAATTAGTTTTTTTATTTCTGGAATTTTATTCTTCTTATTTTAGAACATCTTTCTTGGTCTCCTCATTTTGGCTATATCCTTGTGTTCGTTTCATTGTATTAGGTAGATTTGGTATATATTTCACTATTGAGAGAGTGACCTTATGTTTTAAATACTTTGTGAAGCCCATGGCACAATCTCCCTGATCATCCATGCTGGGTCTTTCAAGGAAGACATTTCTGTGTGTTGTATATGCTCTCTTTTTGCAGTTGAGCCTTGATTGCTGTTGGCATGTCACTTGGGATTGACCATTAGATTGACAGGCTATGAGTACTGGTCATGATTACAGTGTATGAGCTGTTGTTTCAAGACTGACTCAACATAGTGGATATGCTTTACTGGAGCTCTGAAGCCTGCCAAGCCTACTCTTCGTATGTGCAATTTGTGCAGCTAATTGAATGATGTTCTGGTATGGTCTGAAACCAGTCACTGGGTGTATTGGTTCTGGAGCCAGTTAAGATGGGCTTCAGTGATGGCCAAGGTAAAGCTACTGCCTCTGTTTGGCCTGGGTTCACTTGGTAGAAGCTACAAAATTATCTGTGTTTAGTAACTGCCTATGCTGAGCTTGCAGGCACCCTGGAGAGAATATGTTATGAAGTAAAATTGGCTGCCACCAGCAATGGGTTTGGGGCTACTTAGCAAGTTAGAGGGTATTCCAAAGCCAATCAATGTTTGTTTGGGATTTGTGCATGTTTGAGATATTTTAGAAAAGTCTACAGTGCAAGTTGAGACTGGCCATTTGTGTGAAACGTTCACTAAAATAGCATTGTGCCAAGTGTAATTTAGGTGTCTCAGGCAATGACCATGGTGAGACAATTTGTGTTACCCAGAAGACTCAGATTTAGTACCTGCCTGTGTTTGCTAGCTCTATGAGGGAAGGGCAAAACAATGAAACAAAGAAACAATCGTGCCTACCAGCATTTCAGTTCTGGAGAGAGCTATCTCTCTACCCCTCATATAAAGCCTTTAGTTCAGTTCTTCCATGTATGTCCCTGGCATTTTTCAATCTTCTTTCCCTTTGATGAAGCTCTGAGAAAGTGTTTTTCAGTGAACAAACCTGTGCTCAGGTCCTATAGAAGGACATATTCTTCCATCTCACCTGGACAGTGTCCTCATTGATTTCACAGGATGATATTATGGGGATTCCTCTTCCTAGCACAGGTGTTCAGGGCTGAGCAACCCAGTGTGGGGCTAAGATCCTTCCTTCCTTAAGGGTAACTTTGTAGCCAAGAGAGCCCTCTTGATTTTTTACTGCCACTTGGGAGTGAAGGACTGGCCTGTTTTGCATCTCTTCCTCTCAACAAATCTTGAAGTGACTTCTTTATATCCTTAGTAATAGGAGCTCTGTCCAGTTAGGTAATTCTCCAGAGTGTCTGATTTATAATTTATTTGTAATTTTCATGTGGTAATAGGAGAATGAAAGCACAGCTTTTATCTGTTCCACCATCTTCACTGAAAGTACAATATTAATAGTAGCATTTTAGATACAATATCAAAGGCAAAATCTGTGAAAGAAATTAATGATAGCTAAACTGCACTAAAATTTAAAAAAAAACTGTGCTCAAAAAAAAGATAACATAAAATAAAAAGAAACGCAACAAACTTAGAGACAATATTTGAAAAATACACAATCTGATAAAGGTTGCTATCCAAAATATAAAAATAACTCTTAAAACATAATTGTAACAAAATGAACAAACCAATAAAATATGGACAAAATACCTTAACAATGGTGGACACGTCATTATATATCAAAACTCACAAAATGTATATCAAAAATAAACCTTATTACAAACTGAAATTTTACTGATAATGCTGTGTCAGTATACGTTTATTAATTGTAACAAATGTATCACTTGTTCGGGATATCCACAATGAAGAAGATTGTATGTGTGGGGTGGCAAGAGGAATATGGGAACTCTCTGTACTCTGTACTTTTTACTCAATTTTGCTGTCAATCTAAAACAGCTTTAAAAGTTAAAGATTATTATTTTTAGAAAGACTTTGAAGATAGGAAAACAACTTGTAGTTGGGAAGAATCAAAATGTACAAGAAATTTAACAATCCACTAACTGTTGGTTCTCTTAAATGTCTATTAAAGAACCAACGCAGTTTTCAGTTGTCTTTTTGTCATCTAATTCAAACACAAAATCAACAACATAACCACCTAAGTACACACACACACATGTGCACACACACCTCCCTTTACTGTAAATGGGTAAGTTTACCACTACAGTGTTGTAAAAAAATGACTTTTGCCAGAAATCAAGAGAAATTTTATACTTTTCTTTTAGTTTGTCACTGGACTCTGGAGACCATAATTTAATTATAATATAATATTGAAAAGAGCTCATTTGAAAGATAAGTAATCTTACGGGTTATAAAATAAATCACATCATTGTTGAAAAGATTTCAAACTTTCAAAATACACAAACATTAAAATTATTTTCTTATTCAAATTATTTTAATAATACTTTTATATATCTGTTCCTTCTAATTACAGAATGATGTATTGCACTCATGTCTTATATTTTCATGGTCAATCTAGTGTACCTGATAAGTATGAAAAATTATATCAGATGCTAAATACCTGAAGCATGATGTTCTTTGGCTTTTTATTCTTAGTAATTTGCCTAAATTCTTATTTGGGTCTGGATTTCATATGAATAAAGTATTTTCCAAATACATATTATAAGACAATTAATATTCAGTCTTACTTTAAAACAGAATATAATCTAAACCAAGTTCATCTATGAACAAGAATGTTAAGTAAAAATGATGTTTAAACCTTATAACACTTACAGTCATCCAATGTGCAAGTTATTTTGCCATTGACAGATTCACAATCAATTCCCATAAAATCAACTACCACTTACTTTGATGCTGTGGTTCTTGGCATTATAGGCAAGCAAAATAAATGTTTTTTTTTAATTTTTGTTTACTCTTGTCTTTAGAGTCCTGAAACTAATAGTTCATAAAATAACTTTAGATTTTGGCAAAGTCGTATTTCTTGGTCATTTTGCATTGAGTATACTGCATTATTTACAAAGTGCTATCCTGCCTCTCTTCTGTTTATAACTACAGCCTTCTAGTCTATGCTCATTTCTATATATTTGATTACATTTTATTATAATTTATAGAAGAATTGGAAACATTATATTTATGTATACACAAATATATGTGAGTTTATTTATGTTTTGTTTGTTTAGTATTTGTTCATTTAAATAATTATTTATTTATTTTTATTTATTTTTTTTGTATTTTCCTGAATCTGGAAACGGGGAGAGACAGTCAGACAGACTCCCACATGTGCCCGACCGGGATCCACCCGGTACGCCCACCAGGGGGCAATGCTCTGCCCTTCCGGGGCGTTGCTTCGTTGCGACCAGAGCCACTCTAGCGCCTGGGGAAGAGGCCAAAGAGCCATACCCAGCACCCGGGCCATCTTTGCTCCAGTGGAGCCTCGCTGCGGGAGGGGAAGAGAGAGACAGAGAGGAAGGAGAGGGGGAGGGGTGGAGAAGCAGATGGGTGCTTCTCCTGTGTGCCTTGGCCGGGAATCAAACCCAGGACTTCTGCACGCCAGGCCGATGCTCTACCACTGAGCCAACCGGCCAGGGCAATAATTATTTATTTTTAAGTTTATTGTGTTAACATGGTTTCAAAGGTACCACAGAATATAACACCCTCAACTCCCTACATTGTGTCCCTTTATGGAAAGTTTCATTTGGTTTCCATTTTATCCCTTTGCCTCCCTCCCCATACCTCTCTATACCCTTCCTTTCCCTCTGGTACTTGTTGCCTTGTTATTTCTATTTATGTATTATGTATATATAATTTAGTTACTCCCTTCACCTTCTGTGATCCCATTCTCTCATCCCTTTTGCCTGTGACAGCTGTCACTCTGTTCCTTGTGACCCTGCTTTTGCTTCTACTTTGTTTCTCGCTTGTGTTTTTTAGATTCCACATATAAGTGAAATCGTATGGTATTTGTCTTTCTCTTGCCTGACATATTTCACTTAGTATAATAATATCCTGATCCATTTATCTGTCACAAAATGTAAGAGATCCTTTTTTTTTCATGGCTGCTTGGTATTCCATTGTGTATATGTAGCACAGCATGTTTTTTTACTCAGCCACTGTTAGACACTTAGGCTGTTTCCAGATCTTGGTTACTGTAAACAATGCTGTAATCAACATGGGGTACAAATCTTTATTTAAATCAGTGTTTTGAGATTCTTATATTTCTAAAAGTGTGATAGCTAGATCATAAGGCAATTCATTTTTAATTTTTGGAGGAAATGCCATACTGTATTCCAGACTGGCTTCACAAGTCTGCATTCCTACCAGCAATGCAGGAAGGTTCCCTTTTCTCCACACTCTTGCCAGCACTTGATGTTTTTTGATTTGTTTATGGAAGCCATTCTTACAGGTGTGAGGTGGTATCTCAGTGTAGTTCTAATTTGCATTTATCTGATGATTAGTAACATTGAACATTTTTTATCTGCTTATTGGCTATCTGTATGACCTCTCTGAAGAAGTGCCTATTCAGGTCTTTTGCCAGTTTTTTAATTGAATTGTTTACCTTCCTGGTGTTGAGTTTTAGAAGTTCTTTATAAATTTTTGTTATTAACCCCTTATTAGACGTATCGGTGAATATGTCCTCCCATTTTGTGGGATGTCTTTTAATTTTCTAATAATGTCTTGTGCTGTGCAAAAGCTTTTTAGTTTGAAATAGTCCCATTTGTTTATTCTGTCCTTTATTTCACTTGCACATATAGATATATCAGCAAAAATGTTGCTATGAGAAATATCAGAGAATTTACTGCCTATGTTTTCTTTTTTTTTTTTTTTTTTTTTTGTATTTTTCTGAAGCTAGAAACGGGGAGAGACAGTCAGACAGACTCCTGCATGCTCCCGACCGGGATCCACCTGGCACACCCACCAGGGGGTGACACTGCACATCAGGGGGTGATGCTCTGCCGCGACCAGAGCCACTCTAGCGCCTGAGGCAGAGGCCAAGGAGCCATCCCCAGCGCCCGGGCCATCTTTTGCTCCAATGGAGCCTCGCTGCGGGAGGGGAAGAGAGAGACAGAGAGGAAGGAGAGGGGGAGGGGTGGAGAAGCAGATGGGCGCTTCTCCTGTGTGCCCTGGCCGGGAATCAAACCCAGTACTTCTGCATGCCAGGCGAACGCTCTACCACTTAGCCAACCGGTCAGGGCCTGCCTATGTTTTCTTTCAGGATTTTTATGCTTTTGTGACTCACATTTAAATCTTTTATATAGTTTGAGTTTGTTTATGTGAATGGTGTAAGTTGTTAGTCTAGCATATTTTTTGTATATACCTGTTCAATTGTCCCAACACCATTTATTAAAGAAACTGTCTTTACTCCATTGTATACACTTGCCTCCTTTGTCAAATAATAATTGACCTAAAGGCTTGGGTTTATTTCTGGGATAATTCTTCTGTTCTATTGATCTGTATGCCTGTTCATATGGCAGTACAAAGTGGTTTTGATTACAATGGCCTTGTAGTATAGTTTGATATCAAGAAGTGTGATACTCTCTTACTTTGTTTTTTCTCTTTAAGATTGCTGAGGTTATTCGAGTTTCTTCTTAGTTCCATATAAATATTTGGAATATTTTTTTAAATCTCTGAAGTATGTCATTGGTATTTTATAAGAATTACATTAAAATTATAGATTACTTTGAGTAGTAGAGATATTTTAATGATATTAATTCTTCCTATCCATGAACACAATATATACCTCCACTTGTTTGTATCTTCCTTGATTTCTTTTTCCAATGTCTTATAATTTTTTGACTATGCATCTTTTACCTCCTTGGTTAAATTTATTCTTAGGTATTTTATATATTTAGTTTCAGTAGTAAGTGAAATTGTTTTCTTAATTTCTTTTTATTAGACTTTATTGTTGGTGTATAAAAATGCCACTGATCCTGCTACCTGTCCAAATTCATTTATCAGGTCTAGTAGTTTTCTGTCTGAGACGTTTGAGTTTTCTATGCATAGTATCATGTCATCAACAAATAATGACAATTTTAATCCTTCTTTTCCAATTTAGATGTCTTTTATTTCTTCTTCTTCTTTGACTGATGTGGCTAGGACTTCCAGAACTATGTTGAATAAGAGTGGTGAAAGAGGATACCCCTGCCTTGTTTCTTATCTTAAGGAAATTGTTTTTTTGTTTGTTTGTTTGTTTGTTTAAATAATTTTATTTTTTTAATGGGGTGACATCAATAAATCAGGATACATATATTCAAAGATAACAAGTCCAGGTTATCTTGTCGTTCAATTATGTTGCATACCCACCACCCAAAGTCAGATTGTCCTCTGTCACCTTCTATCTTGTTTTCTTTGTGCCCCTCCCCACCCCCAAGGAAATTGTTTTTAATTTTTCCCATTGAGTATGATGTTGGCTGTGGCTTTGTCATAGATGGTCTTTATTTTGTTGAGGTATATTCCCTGTATTCCCACTTTGCTAAGAGTTTTGTTCAAAAGTAGGTGTGCTGGATTTTACTTAATCCTTTCACTGCATCAACTGATATAATCGTATGAATTTTATTCTTCATTTTGTTTATGTGATGAATCACATTTATTGATTTTCGAGTTTTGTACCAGCCTTGCTTCCCTGGAATAAATCCTACTTGATCATGATGTATGATATTTTCACTGTGTTGCTGGATCCAGATTGCTAATATATTTTTGAAAATTTAATCATTTATGCCCATCAAGAATATTAGTTTATAATTTACTTTCTTTGTAGTGTCTTTCTTTTTCTTTAATTTTTATTAATTTTTAATTTATTGTGTTGACATAAATTCAAGTGTCCCACTGAATATAACTCCCTCACTCCCCACCCCTGTGCCCTTTTTTATGCAAACTTTATGCCCCTCCTCCTAACTCCCTCCTGCCTTCCCTCTAGGATTTGCTGTCCTGTTATCCATATCTCTCTGTTATGTATATACAGTTTCACAAATCCCTTTACCCTCTAATTTCATCTCATCACCCCCCTTCCCTCTGACTGCTGTCCCTTTGGTCCCTGTGAACACACTTCTGCCTCAATTCCAATCCTCAGTTCACATTCTTAATTACATTCCACATATATGTGAAATCATATGATATTGTTCTTTCTCTGCCTGGCTTATTTTACTTGCATAATAATCTCCAGGTCCATCCATGATGTCAAAAAGGTAAGATTTCCTTCTTTTCCACAGCAGCATAGTATTTTATTGTGTATACGTACCACTGCTTTTTAATTCACTCATCCACTTACTGACACTCGGGCTGTTTCCTGCTGCAATAAACATTAGGGTGCATATCTTCTTTTGAATCAGTGATTTAGTATTCTTAGAATATATTCCTAAAAGTGGGATAGCTGGGTCAAAAGGCAGTTCCATTTTTAATTTTTTGAGGAAACTCCATACAGTTCTCCACAGTGGCTGCGCAAGTCTGCATTCCTACTAGAAGTGCAGGACAGTTCCCTTTTCTCTACATCCTCGCCAGCACTTATTGTGTGTTGTTTTGCTAATGAGCACCATTTTGACAAGTGTGAAGTGGTATCTAATTGTGGTTTTCATTTGCAATACTGTAATGATTAGTTACATTGAACTTTTTTTATATGCCTATTAGCCATTTGTCTGTCCTCTTTGGAGAGGTGTCTGTTTCTTTTTTTTTTTTTTTTTTTTTTTGCCAGTTTTTAATTGGATTGTTTACCTTTCTGGTGTTGAGATTTAGAAGTGCTTTATAAATTTTGGTTATTAACCTCTTCTCAGACATATTGATGAATATGTTCTCCCATTGTGTGGGTTCTTTTTTTTATTTTGTTCATGATGTCTTACTGTGCAAAACTTTTTAGTTTGATAGTGCCAATTGTACATCCTGTCCTTTTTTTTCACTTTTTGTGGAGATAGATAAGCAAAAATATTGCTATGAGAGATATCAGAGTTTACTGCCTATTTTTTTCTTCCAAGATGTTTTTGGTTTCACAACTTACATTTAAGTCTTTTATGCATTTTGAGTTTATTTTTGTCAATGGTGTAAGTTGGTGGTCTAGTTTTATTTCTTTGCATGTACCTGTTCAATTTTCCCAAAACCATTTATTAAAGAGACTATCTTTACTCCATTGTATACTTTTACCTCCTTTGTCAGATATCATTTGATCATAAAGACCTGGGTTTATTTCTGAGTTCTCTGTTCTGTTCTATTTATCTGCATGCCTGCTCCTACGGCAGTACCAAGCTATTTTGAGTACAATGGCCTTGTAGTATAACTTGATATCAGGAAGTATGATACCTTCCACTTTATTCTTCATTTTCAAGATTGCTGAGGCTATTCATGTTCTTTTTGGTTCCATATAAAATTTTGGAATATTTGTTCTATATCTTTAAAGTATACCATTGGTATTTTAATAGTAATTGCATTGAATTTACAGGATGCTTTGGGTAATATAGACGTTTTAATGATGTTTATTCTTCCTATTCATGAACACGGTATAGGCTTCTATTTGTTTGTATCTTTCTTAATTTCTTTAATCGATGTTTTATGATTTTCTGAGTACAAGTCCTGTACCTACTTTGTTAAATTTACATCTTGGTACATTATTTTTTTCTTGCAATACTGAAGAAAATCTTTTTCCTTAATTTCTCTTCCAGTTTATTTTTGGTATATAAAAATATTAATTTTATACCCTGCCATCTTGCTGAATTTATTTATCAGGTTTAGTAGTTTTTTGACTAAGAATTTAATGTTTTTTATTTACAGTATCTTGTCATCACCAAATAATGATAATTTTACTTCTTCTTTTATAATTTGGTTTCCTTTTATTTTTTTTCTTGTCTGATTGGTGTGGCTAGGACTTCCAGATCTATGTTGAATAAGAGTGGTGAAAGGGGGCACCCCTGCCTTGTTCCTGATCCTAAGGGAATTGTTTTTAATTTTTGTCCATTGAGTATAATATTGGCCGTTGGTTTGTCATAGGTGGCCTTTATCATGTTGAGGTATGTTCCCTGTATTTCCACTTTGCTGAGAGTTTTGATCATAAATGGGTGCTGGATTTTTCTCAAATGCTTTTTCTGCATTTATTGATACTATCATGAGATTTTTACCTTTCCTTTTGTTTATGTGATGAATCACATTTATTGATTTGCTAGTATTGTACCGTTCTTGCCTCCTGAGAATAAATCCTACTTGATCATGATGTGTGATTATTTTCATGTATTGCTGGATCTGGTTTTCTAACAGTTTCTTGAGAAGTTTAACATCTAAGTTCATCAGGGAGCTTGGCCTATAGTTTTCTTTCTTTGTAGTGACTTTACCTGGTTTTAGAATGAGGATAATGCTTGTCTTATAAAATGAGCTTGGAATTCTTCCCTTCTCTTAAATTTTTTGAAGTAGCTTGAGAAGGATAGGTGTTAGTTCTTTGACTGTTTGGTAAAATTCCCTGGTGAAGCCAACCTCTCCAGAACTCTTGTAGGCTGGGAGGTTTTTGAAAACTACTTCCATTTCATTTGTTGTGATAGGTCTGCTATTTTTTTCTGATTCTTCCAGATTGAATTGTGAAAGATTATGTTTCCAGAAATTCAGTTATTTTACCTAGCTTTTCAAATTTTTTGGCTTATAGATCTTCCTACCCTTTTAAACAATTTTTAGTATTTCTATTTTGTTCGGTTACTCTTTTATTTCTACTTTTATTTATTTAAGTTTTTTCTCTTTTTTTAATGAGCCTGGTTAAAGGTTCTTCAATCTTGTTTACTTTTTCAAAGAATCAGATGATGGTTTCATTGATTTTTTGTATTTTATTTTAGCCATTATATCATTTGTTTCTAGGTTGATGTTTATTATCCATATTATTTTTTCTTTTACTTCCTCTGTAACAAATTTGTTGCTGTTTTTTTCTTTTATGTGTAGGGTTTGATTGTTTATTTTAGGTTTTTCTTCCTACTTGAGGTATGCCTTTAATCCTATAAACTTCTCTCTGAGGTCTGCTTTCACTGTGTCCCATAGATTTTGGTTTGTTGTATGTTCATTTTTATTTATTTCAAGGAAATTTATGATGTCTTCTTTGATCTCATTTTTAATACATACTTTATTTAATAACATGCAATTTAGCCTCCAAGTGTTTGAATGCTTTTTAGTTTTTCTATTGTAATTGATTTCTAGTTTCATGCCATTTTGGTCTGAGAAGAGGCTTGTTATGACTTTAATCTTCTTAAATGTATTGAGACTCATTTTGTGTCCAGATATGTGGTCTATTCTAAAAACTGTACCATGAACACTTGAAAAAAATGTATCTTCTGCTGCTTTGGGTAATAGGTTCTAAAGATAAAAATTAAATCCAGGTGATATCGTGTTTCATTTAAAAGTGCTGTTTCTTTGCTGATTTCTTTGTCTGAAATATCTATCTATTGATGCTAGTGGAATATTAAAATGCCAAACTATTGTTGTATTGTTGTCGATCTTGCTTTTTATTACTATGAAAATCTGCTTAATATATTTAGGTCTTCCAAATTTGGATGCATAAGTATTTTTGATACTTATATCCTCTTCTTTGATTCCACTCTTTATCATTATGGAGTTAACTTCTTTGTTCCTTACTATAGTTTTTGTTTTAAAGGCTATGTTTTCAGATATAAGTATTATTATCCCAGCCTTTTTGTTTCCATTTCTATTTGCATAAAGTACTTTTTAATCCTTCTTTTTCTATCTATGTGTATCTGTTGTTTTGATAGGGGTTTTTTTTAGAAAGTGTATATTTGTATTGATTGCTTACTCCTGTAGATAGTCAATGTCTTTAGATTGGAATATTTGATCCATTTTCACCTATGGTTATTATTGTGTACTTATTTTTTCTTTTATTTAGACAATTAATTTTAACAGGGTGACATTGATCAGTTAGAGTACATAGATTCAGAGAAAACATATCCAGATCATTTTGGCATATGACTAGGTTGTATACACATCACCCAAAGTCAAATTGTCCTCCGTCATCCTTTATTTTGTTTTCTTTATGCTTTTCTTCCACACTCCCTCCCTTTTCCCCTTTTCTTATCTCTGGTAACCACTGCACTCTTATCTATGTCCATGAGTCTCAATTTTGTGTCTCACCTATGTATGGAATAATACAGTTTTTAGTTTTTTCTGATTTACTTGTTTCATTCAGTATAATGTTATCAAGGTCCATCCATGTTGTTGTAAATAATCCTATGTTATCACTTCTTATGATTGAGTAGTATTCCATAGTATATATACCACATCTTCTTCATTCAATAATCTGTTAAACGGTTTTTTTTTGGTTGTTTCCATGTTTTGCCCACTGTGAACAATTCTGCAATAAACATGGGGCTGCATGTGTCTTTACATACCAATGGTTTTGAGTTTGGAGGTGTATACCAAGAAGAGGGGTTGCTGGGTCATATGGTAGTTCTATTCTTAAATTTTTGAGTGCCACCATACTTTCTTTTATAATGGTTGTACTACTTTATATTCCCACCAATAGTGAATGAGGGTTCCTTTTTCTGCACAGCCTCTCCAACACTTGTTATTACCTGTCTTTTTGATAAATGAATAGGTGTGAGGTGGTATCACATTGTAGTTTTCATTTGCATTTCTCTAATAGCTAGTGAAGATGAGCATCTTTTCATACATCTTTAGGCCATTTGTATTTCTTCCTTGGAGAAGTATCTGTTTATGTCCTCTTCACATTTTTTTTATTGGACTGTTTGCTTCTTTGTTCTTGACTTTTTATATTATGGATATTAAGCCCTTATCAGAACTGTTGTTTGAAAATATCATCTCCCATTTGGTTGGCTATCTGTTTGTTTTTGTTGTCAATTTCTTTTGCTGTGCAAAAGCTTCTTAGCCTGATGTAGTCCTATTCATTTATCTTTGCCTTCACTACCATTGCCTTTGGAGTCAAATTCATAAAATGTTCTTTATGGCCATAGTCCATGAGTTTACAACTTATGCTTTCTTCAACGTAATTTATTGTTTCAGATTTTACTTTATAAATAAATTTTTATTTTAATGGTGTGACATCAATAAATCAGGGTACATATATTCAAAGAAAACATGTCCAGGTTATCTTGTCATTCAATTCTGTTGCATATCCATCACCCAAAGAGAGATTGTCCTCCGTCACCTTCTAACTAGTTTTCTTTGTACCTCACCCCTCCCCCTCTCCCTCATTCCCTCCCCCCACCCCCTGTAACCACCACACTCTTGTCCATGCCTCTTAGTCTTGTTTTTATGTCCCACCAATGTATGGAATCCTGCAGTTCTTATTTTTTTCTGATTTACTTATTTCACTCCGTATAATGTTTTCAAGGTCCCACCATTTTGTTGTAAGTGATCCGATGTCATAATTTTTTATGGCTGAATAATATACCATGGTGTATATGTGCCAGATCTTCTTTATCTAGTCTTCTATTTTTTTTACAATATTTAAATCCTTTAAGCAAACTCTTAGCCAATACAACAAGAATCCATAAAAGAGTAGTGTCCTTAACATGTTCACCAAGTCCAAGTTGGCCCCAACACCATGCCAAATCCCGGAAAAATGCAACCCAATCCCAGTTCAGTCTGTTAGGAGCTGTCACAAGGAGCAGTAGTCCAGGAAAAGTTCGCATGGCACTGGAATTGTTGTCACAATTTTATACTTTGCAGCTCACATCCAAGTCCCAATGACCGTTGCTTCTAGCTGGTAATGATTCAGGTAGACTAGAAAAGCCATCTGCAGCATGTGTGGATATGGAGATTCTGTTCTCCTCTGCCTGGAGAGATGAGACCAGGCTGCTTTTCCCTGGAGCTTTGTGACTGTGGCTTGGTAAAGAGAACCTTGAGATACACTAAGCTGGGTGGCAAAGGTAAATTCATAATACAAGTTGGCAAAAGGGGGAAAGAGCTCTAAATTAGGAGTAGGTCCCAGCCTGAAAAATGAGTGGGACATTGAGGTAGGAGGGATAAAGGAAACACTATATATTAAGCAAAGCAGCAGAAAATAGGACTATCAACACCCACAACAGAGATCTTTGAGGGAAGAATAAAAAACCTGACTATTCAGGCAAAACATAGTTAAGTGGCCCTTGTGCAAATGAAATCAGTTTACCTTCTTCTTGGAAGAAATATCCTAGGCTCGTCCACAGTGTTGTAGATGGAGCTGATGGCGCTGGGTACCTTCAACCTTCAGTAGCAAACCCCAGCATTCTGGGCAATGTTAGGTTATAGGTGGCTGGAGCAGGGCTGAAAGAGACTGAACCCTCCCTTAGAGGAGCAAGGGGGAAGCCTACCTTCCAGTGTCTCTGTTTCCTCACAGCAGAGGCATGTAAGCCTGGCAGGCTTTAGCTCAATGACCTTCCTTTCCACTATTGAAGCAGGACCCAGATGGCATCCTATGAGACCACTTTGGGGCGTTGGAGCCTTTAAGGGTGTATCCTAAAAGCTGGTAGTTCCTCTAATCTCTATTGGGCTTTTTCTGCCTCTAGGTATCTTAAAAGACATGCTCAGAAGATCTCGCTGAGGGGTTTGAGGATCCCCATCCGCCTATATAAATCTTTTCCATATATCTGGAGCTATTTGGAAAAAGACAAAACAGTGTTATTAGCTGGATCAAATACAGAAGGTAGTAGTTTCCACGTGAAAAAGATTTGGCGTCTCCTGTTCATCAGCATTCAAAAGAAATTTAAAAAAAAATTTTAAGTAAAAAGCCTGATATGGTAGATGCATAGGAGTTCCAGGGTATGACTACCCCCTTTTAAATTTTTTTAAATTGACCTTAAAATATTTTCTGGGTACACTTTAATAATACCTTAATTTTAAAGATTGTAAGAATGACAAAATACAATAAATGCTTTTGTACCATATGCAGGAGCATCTTCAGTTTAACCATTTTAGGAAATCCAATAATAGAACAATGCATACAGACAATGAGCTATAACATGCTTAGTAGCCTCTCCTGTTCTGACAGAGGTTACTATAAATCCAGGATATGTACCCATTGTAACGTGGACATAGGACTGTTTGCCAAATAAAGGTATATGAGTAACATCCATTTGCCAAAGTTCTCCTAGTAGGGGTCCTTGAGGGCTAACTCCAAATGATGGGGCAGATTGTAGTATAGAACCCCTTGGACAGGATTTCCCAATCTGCCATGCTGCTTCATGAGAAAGTTGAAACTATTTCCACAGGGCTGCAACGTTCTGGTGATGAGTAATATGAGACTGAATTGCTCGATCTGTCATGATTGCTCCAAATAATTTTCTTTTGGGTAGCTTGATCAACAAAGGCATTCCTAGGCCCTGGCCGGTTGGCTCAGTGGTAGAGCATCGGCCTGGTGTGCAGGATTCCTGGGTTCACTTCCCAGCCAGAGCACACAGAAGAAGCACCCATCTGCCTCTCCACCCCTCCCCCTCTCTTTCCTCTCTGTCTCTCTCTTCCCCTCCCACAGCCAAGGCTCCACTGGAGCAAAGCCACCCCGGGCGCTAAGGATGGCCTTGTGGCTTCTGCCTCAGCCACTAGAATGGCTCTGGTTGCAACAGAGTAACACCCCAGATGGACAGAGCATCCCCCCCCGGTAGGTGTGCTGGGTGAATCCTGGTCGGGCGCATGCGGGAGTCTGTCTGACTGCCTCCCCATTTCCAACTTCAGAAAAATACAAAAAAAAAGAAAAGAAAAGAAAAAAAGGGCATTCCCTTGTGCTAAAGCTCCAGGGAGCATGGAGTGAGCTCGAGTATGTCCTATGAAACATGGAGCTCTATGTGACATACAAGTCTTTGAAGAAGGATGAACTGCTGAAATAGTTCATCAGCATTTGTCCCTAAGACAGCCAAGATGGAGCTGAAGTAGGCGGATGTACCAACATCTACCTCCCAGAACCAAAGTGGATTACAAACTAATTTTAAGAACTATCATCTGGAAAAACCAACTTTGGACTAAAGTAAGAGGACTCTTCAACCAAGGAACACTGAAGAAGCCACACGGAGACTGGTAGGAAAAGTGGAAATGCAGAGAGGCCTGCCCAGCTCCCCGGAGCGAACGGCAGCTGGGAGAGACTCGCGTGGCGGGAAGTAAGTTTAGCAGAGAGGGGTTGGTCCTGAGCCCCTGGACCAAAGCCCCAGCCTGCATCCCCAGAGCCCAGAAGAGGCATAAGTACAGTATTTAGCTGGAAACAAGTCAGAATACTGTTTGTGAGAAAGAGTCATATTTCTCAGACCCAGGATTCTTCTTAAAGGGACCACGCGGAACACCTCTCTCACAACCACTCACCCGGGGCTCCGGGGGATGGGGAGAGAGGAGAATACCAGAGTAGTAGGAAGAGAGTGTAATCTAGGAGGCACAGGGAGAAACATTTTGGGAGAAAGCCACCCTAACCCCTTGGACTAGTCACTCCCCAAATCTGAAGTGAATATTTACCCCGGAAACAGCAGTACCAGCAAAGGGAAACAGGAGAGCAACCAAACAAGCTCCCCCCACAGTACTCAAAGCAGAGTTGCTTAGAAGGAGGGAGCTTTCGGGTCTACAGTAGTGAGTGTTAGGGTCTGAGCTGCAGTGCCCTCACCCACGCGGCTGAGGGCTCGCCAGAGGGCGGGAGGCAGCGGGACATGGAGACACAGTTCTGTTGGCAGAGGCGGAAGCCTGCTGGCCACCACTGGGCTCAGTTGTGAGGTCAGTCTTGCCTGCCTGGGGAGGAGGGGTCGTGCAAAAGCAGTCAAGCCCAGCTGCCGGCAGCCTGTAATCTAGCCTGCGGGAGAATTGTGGGATCCCCAAAAATGGTGGAGACCAGCCCCTGAGCAAGGCGCTGGAGCACAGCCTTACCCCGCCCGTGCAATCCAGGCTTGTGGTCTGACTTGGGAGCTGGATCCTACTGCCGGGGTGGAGCCAAAAGCCCAGAACAGGCAGAGTTCCGCTACTGAGCTGAGTGTGGGCACACAGTCCTGCCTGGCTGATAGAGCCAAGGCTAGCAGCCATTCCATGAGCAGGCTCCTCCTGCAAGGGCAGGGTGAAATCCCAGAAACAGGTGGAAACCCACAGCTGAGCAAAGGTGCTCACCAGTGCCCTCAGGACCGAGCATAACATCACACACAGGGGCGTGGCAAAGGCCAAGGCCACCAAGGCTTGTGCACCTGAGCACATGATCACAACCACTCCCGTGAAGAGAAAATGCAGAGGCAGAGAAATGCAACACAAATGAACCAAGAGAAATGCCCAGAAAATGAAAGGACCTAAACGAATCAGATATAACCAAATTACCAGATGCAGAGTTTAAAATAACAATTGTTAGGATGCTCAAAGATATTAGAACAACAATAGATGGTCATTAAAAAAATATAAATAAAGAGATAGCAAATATAAAAAAGGACATTGAAATAATAAAAAAGAATCAGTCAGAAATGACAAATACAATATCTGAAATAAAGAATACAATGGAAGGAATTAAAAGCAGGATGGATGAAGTGGAGAATCGAATCAGCGAGTTAGAGGACATGATAAATAAAGGCACGGAAGCAGAGCAGAAAAAAGAAAAAAGATTCAAAAAGTCTGAGGAAACTCTAAGCTTTGTGACAACATGAAGAGAAATAACATCCACATCATAGGGGTTCCTGAAGAAGAAGAGAAAGAACAAGGGATAGAGACTTTGTTCAAACATATCATAGCTGAAAACTTCCCTCAATTAAGGCAGGAAAACATCTCACATGTTCAGGAAGCACAGAGAACTCCATTAAGGAGAAACCAAAAGAAATCAACACCAAGACACATCATAATTAAAATACCAAAACTCAGTGATAAAGAGCAAATATTAAAAGCTGCTAGAGAAAAGAAGACTATCACCTACAAAGGAGCCCCCATAAGGATGACTTCTGACTTCTCAACAGAAACACTTCAGGCCAGAAGGGAATGGCAAGAAATAGTCAAAGTAATGCAGAACAAGAGCCTACAACGAAGACTACTTTATCCAGCAAGGCTATCATTTAAAATTGAAGGAGAAATAAAAAGCTTTCCAGACAAAAAAAAAAAAAAAAGTCAAGGAATTCACTATAACCAAACCAAGGCTGCAAGAAATGCTAAGGGACCAGTTGTAAACAGATCAAAGGAGAAAAAGAATATAGCAAAAGAGGAATACAGATTAAAAGAATAAAATGGAAATAAACAATTACATATCAATAATAACCTTAACTGTAAATGGATTAAATGATCCTATCAAAAGACATAGGCTAGCAGCATGGAAAAGAAAACAGGACCCATACATATGATGTCTACAAGAGACACACCTTAAATCAAAACATGCACACAGACTGAAGATAAAAGGATGGTAAAAAATATTTCACGCAAATGGAAATGAAAAAAAAAGCTGGGGTGGCAATACTTATATCAGACAAAATGGACTTTAAAACAAAGACCATAGTTAGAGATAAAGAAGGTCACTACATAATGATAAAGGGAGCAATCCAACAGGAAGATATAACCATTATAAATATCTATGCATCTAATATAGGAGCACCTAAATATATAAAGCAGACTTTGATGGACTTAAAGGGCGAAATCAACAGCAATACTATAATAGTAGGGGATTTCAATACCCCATTAACATCATTAGATAAATCCTCAAGAAAGAAAATTAACAAAGAAACAGCAGACTTAAAGGACATATTAGATCAACTCGATTTAATAGATATCTTCAGAACCTTTCACACTAAAACAGCAGAATATACATTCTTTTCAAGCGCTCATGGTACATTCTCTAGAATAGACCACATGTTAGGGCACAAAAGCGGTCTCAACAAATTTAAGAAGATTCAAGCACTTTCTCTGATCAAAATGGCATTAAACTAGAAATTAACCACAACAGAAAAACTGAAAAACATTCAAACACTTGGAAACTAAATAGCATGTTATTAAATAACGAATGGGTAAACAATGAGATCAAAGAAGAAATTAAAAAATTCCTAGAAACAAATGATAATGAGCATACATCAACTCAAAATTTATGGGACACAGAAAAAACAGTCCTGAGAGGGAAGTTTATAGCATTACAGGCATACCTCAAGAAGCTAGAAAAAGCTCAAATAAACAACTTGACCCTACATCTAAAAGAACTAGAAAAAGAACAGCAAGTAAAGCCCAAATGTAGTAGAAGGAAGGAAATAATAAAGATCAGAGCAGAAATAAATGACATAGAGGCTAAAGAAACAATACAGAGGATCAATGAAATCAGGAGCTGGTTCTTTGAAAAGGTAAACAAGATCGATGAACCTTTAACCAGACTCACCAAGAAAAAAAGAGAGAGGACTCAAATAAATAAAATTAGAAATGAGAGTGGAGAAATAACAACTGACACAACAGAAATACAAAATATTGTAAGAAAGTAGTATGAAGAACTGTACGCCAAAAAACTAGACAGCCTACATGAAATGGACAAATTCCTTGAAACATATAATCTTCCAAAAATCAATCTGGAAGAATCAGAAAACCTAAACAGACCAGTTACAACAAATGAGATTGAAACAGCTATCAAAAAACTCCCAAAAAAGAAAAGTCCTGGGCCTGATGGCTTCACAAGTGAATTCTACCAAATATTCAAAGAAGAACGAACTCCTATCCTTCTCAAGCTATTTCAAAAAATTCAAGAGGAAGGAAGACTTCCAAACTCCTTTTATGAGGTGAGCATAATTCTGATTCCAAAACCAGGCAAAGACCACACAAAAAAAGAAAATTATAGGCCAATATCCCTGATGAATTTAGATGCAAAAATCCTCAACAAAATATTAGCAAACCGGATCCAGCAATATATGAAAAAAAATCATACACTATGATCAAGTGGGATTTATTCTTGGGAGGCAAGGCTGGTACAATATTTGCAAATCAATCACTGTGATTTATCAGATAAACAAAAAGAAGGAGAAAAACCACATGATAATTTCAATAGATGCAGAAAAAGCATTTGATAAAATCCAGCACCCATTCATGATCAAAACTCTCAGCAAAGTGGGAATACAGGGAACATACCTCAACATGATAAAGGCCATCTATGGCAAACCCACAGCCAATATAATACTCAATGGGCAAAATTAAAAGCAATCCCCTTAAGATCAGGATCATGGCAGGGGTGCCCCCTTTCACCACTCTCATTCAACATAGTTCTGGAAGTCCTAGCCACAGCAATCAGACAAGAAAAAAAATAAAAGGTATCCAAATTGGAACAGATTTTATATTTAGGTATTTAATTTATTTTGAATTAAATTAATTTTAATTTAATTGTACAAGGGGACAAACTATAGTCAAGTTTTATTCTTGGCACGTGGCTTTCCATTTTTCTCAGCACCACTTAATAAAAAGGCTTTCCTTTCTCCACTGTGTTTTTGGCTCCTTTATCAAAGATGATTTGACCATATATATGTGGTTTTATTTCTGGTCTCTCTATTCTCTTGCAATGCTCTGAGTATCTATTTTTCTGCCAATATCATGCTGTTTTGATTATTGTGGCTCTATAATATAATTTGAAGTCAGGCATTGTAATGCTCTCAGCTTTGTTCTTTTTCTTAGAATTACTTTGGCTATTCAGTTTTTTTATAGTTCTATATAAACCTGATGATATTTTGTTTCATTTCTTTAAATAATTACATTGGAATTTTTATGGGACTTGCATTAAATTTGTATACTGCTTTGAGTGATATGGTCATTTTGACTATATTTATTCTTCTTACCCAAGAACAAGGAATATTTTTTATTTCATTTTAACTTTTTTGATTTCCCTTAACAATGTTTTGTAGTTTTCATTATATATACCTTTATATTCTTTGTTATGTTTATTCCTAGGTATTTTATTTTTTTGTTATCTGGTAATAAATTTCCTCATCTTTTCTATATCTGTGAATGTTCTTATTTCCTCTTCATATTTGAGGGATAGCTTTGATGAACATAGTATTCTTTGCTGGAAGTTCCTTTTTTCCCGTTCTTTAAATATTAAGGTCCACTCTTTTCTGGCTTGTAGAGTTTCTGCTGAGAAATTTGATGATATACTAATGGGTCTTTTTTTATATGTTGTATTCTTCTTATTTCTGGCTGCCTTGAGGATTTTTTCTTTGTAATTGGTTTGTGATAATTTCATTAAGATGTGTCCTGAGTAGGTCTGTTTGGGTTAAGGTTACTCTGTGTTTGTTTGCTTTTTGGATTTGAAGCTCTAATTCCTTCCACAGGCTTGGAAATTTCTCATTGATTATTTGTTTGAATATGTTCTCCATTCCATTTTCTTTCTCTTCTTCTGATATACTCATTATTCTTATGTTGCTGTTTATGATGGAGTCAGAGAATTCCTGTAGGGCTTTCCCATTTTTTTAAAATATGTAAGTCTCTCTTTTCTTCTTTCTGTAGTATTTCTAGTTGCCTTTCTTCTATGTCACTAATTCTCTCCTCTATCTGGCCTGTTCTAATAGTTAAGCTTGTTACCTCATTTTTCAGTTCATGTATTGCGGTTTTTTTTCATCTCTGGTTTCTTTTTATAGTATTTTTTTACCTTGCAAACTCTTTATTTCTTCTTAAATTGTAAATGATAGCTTTGCCAGGTAGAGCAGTCTTGGTTTTAAGTTCTTGTTTTGCATTATTTTGAAATATTTCTTGCCAATATCTTCTCACCTCAAGTACTTCTTTTGAGAAATCAGATGTCAGCATTTTGAAGCCTCTATTTTAGTTTATTAATTGCATTTGTCTTGCAGCTTTTAGTAGTCTTCCTTTGTCTCTTAACTTTGGTATTTTAATTTTTATATGTTTTGATGTGGGCTTCCTTGGATTTATCTTTAATGGGACTCTTTTTGCTTCTTTAACTTGTGTAATTTTTTCTTCATCAATTTAAGGAAGTTTCTGGCTATAATTTCTTCAAATAAGTTCTTTATTCCATATTTTTTTATCTTCTCCTTCAGGAACTTGTATAATGCAGATGTTCTTTTTCTTCAATCTGTCTCAGAGGTCTCTTAGATTTTCCTCTGAACTTATGAGTCTCTTTTGTTTTGCTTTTCTGCTTAAGTGCATTTTGTTTTTTAAATCGCTAATTTGATCCTCTTTTTTGTCCATGCTGCTGTTGATTTCATCTAATGCAATTTTCATTTTTGATATTATATTTGTCATTTCTGACTGATTCCTTTTTATGATTTCAATATCCTTTTTAATGCTTACTATCTGTTTATGTTCTCGCTGTCATCGTGCATTCTCTAAGATCCTTGAGTATCTAAATAATCATTATTTTAAGCTCTGTATCTGGTACTTTGGTTACTTCCAATTCATTTGGTTCCTTTTGGGGGTATTTGTCTTGTTGATTCTTTTAGATCATATATTTTTTGTCTTCCTATTTTGTCTGTGTATTAAGTAGCTCTGCCCTGACTTTCAAATTTATTGTGGCATCTTTGAGGAAGATGAGCTCATTGGTACTGACCTCCAAGCCACCTGAATTCATTGCTCTAAGAATGCTTTTTTAGGTTTATATTTACCCTTTTACAGTATGTGAGTATTGAATGCAGTTGGCCCTTTTATATCTGAAGTTATCCTTTCGTATTGGCTGGCTCTAAGGGTCAACCTTGATCACATGTATTAGACACCATGCAGTGTCAGTCCTGTTAAAAGTATTTATTCTCTTCTTTTTCTGGTGCCTGCTGGACTCCTCCTTTGGGCATGCCACTTCAGTGGTTAACTAAGGGTAACATTGATGCAGTCCTCCAGTCAATACTGGTTTGTTGTTGTTGTTTTTGGTTCTGGGTACACTTGGGCAGAGTATGGGTATTCGATGGTGTCAGCTGTTGCTTGTAACTCGCCGTTGACTACCTTTCTGGAGCTACTGCTCTGTTTACTGTTTGTGTCTTTTCTTCCTGTGCCTGGGTAGTGTGGCTATGCTTTCTTTTGCTTAGAGCTGACAGCATCTCTGTACCAGGGCCCAAGACTGTAAGATTTGCCTATGTTTTATAGCCACTTCAACTCTTCTTGCAGCTGCATGGTCTTTCCACAGAATCGTCTGTAAAAAAAGCCATAGTGTGGGCTCAGAATGGGCTCACTTCACCAAACCTTCTATAGGTTGCAAGCTTGGTGGGTTAGGACATCTAAAGTTGGAAATACAGTATTAGTGAAACCCCCTACTTCAGAGATCTCTTGTTCTGGATGTCAGTATCCCGAAAGTGACCCTTAATCCAGAGCCTAATCGTTCAGGTACTGCTGCATATTCTAATTCTATTTCTTCCCAGCAATGTGAGCAGACGATTCAGGTTCACATTGGGTAAGGTCAATATTCCCCTCTTCAGAAGTTCTTCCAGATGGGGGGCCCATAATCTGAGGGCAAAGTTTAAGAGAGTCCTTTCCTGGTACTGAATTTCCCCCCCCCAAGAAAGTGGCTAAACCTTTTGACCAATACCAACAATAGACTACAGGGAATCCACACCTTGAATGACCATGCTCCAAGCCTCTCTCCTTTTCCCCTGTAGAACCTAGCCCAGTGGGACACATTATTTGGAACCTGGGCAAGCAGACTGTTGAGTTCCACCCTGTCCAATGTGTGAGTAATCCATTGTCCAGGTGCTGAGCACAGAAAGCATAACTTGCCTCAGCTGGGCTTAGTATCTAATGAGTCCTCCCTTAGTACACAATGCCAGCAAGAGTCATTAGGTCCTGAACTGATGGTTTTTACTGCTGGCCACTTGATGTGTGGCCCTGGGCCTCCCTAGAAGGAACCTGGCACAGACTAGTACAGGACACTGCCCATGACTGACCTTCTATGACCTTTTGGGGTTATAAAAATACAGATTTGTGGTTGCTTCTGCTGGGCCCAGGTGCACAAGAAAATACCAAGCCACAGGCTTAGAGAAAAGTAAATAAAAGGCACAAGGTTTCCTTGGATATACTTTCTGCTGCATCTGTCTGCTGGTTACTTACTGGACTTGGCCACTAAAAAAAATTCTGGTAAAGTCTATGCCCTGGGTCAATTCAGGGATTAGAAAAGGTGGTAGGTTTGGCTCCCACCCCACAGCCCCAGGTTTCAGATGGTACTGACATTTTTCATAGACCTTAGTAGGGTGTGGCCACCAAATATCTGGTGGGTGTGGTCTCTGAAACTCAGAGACTTGGTCTTCCCACAGTCCATAGAGTTTCAACTGAATATCTTATGAGACAGAAACACCAGTCATACTTTGAGGCAAGTGCAGGGGAAGGCTCTGGCCTCAACACCAGCAAACTGAGTCACTGACATACACCCCTACTTCTCGGCTTACTTCTCTGAATGGCCCAGTCTCTACAGGGTAGGGCAAGAAAGATTCCTAATGGTGAGTCAGTTCCTGCCCCCAAGGCTGTTGTTGCTTGGAGGGGGCTGCTCCACCCATGTAAGACGGTAACTCAGTAACTGCAGTATTGAAGAATCACTGGCTCAGGTCAGGGGTTCTGGTGGACTTTGCCCACAGTGTCTCTTCCTAGGTCTCCAATGTCACATTTCTCCTCATTCAAATCTAGTTTTCTCATCCCTTATTCTGCTGGAGCCCTAGGTAAGTGGGTGTGAATGAGATTTTCTCTGTAAGCCCTTTAGTACTGTGTCTGCATCATTGAGATCTTCTCTTTTTCGCAGATAGAAACTGTTGGTCAAATAAGTTTGTAAATATGATATATATATTTGCTCGCTTATAGTTTGCATTGGGTGTGAAGGAAAGGCTGTAAGCAGGCAGCGTCATTATAGCCTAAGGCTTAGTTTTAAGACTAAGCTTTTCCCCACATCCTTGACTGATTGCATGATGTGGGCTTGTGCACTCTCATGAGGAATCTCTTTATGCCTCAGATAAGTGACTTTGTATCAGAAACTTCCTTGTTTGTATATTAGATTAAATGTTTTGATTTCTACACTGTATAATGGGGCAGACCTGGAGCTTGGTATCTCTCGGTTCCAGAGATTAGTGTTAGAGGAGAGAGCAGAGAGAAGAGCAGAGAGAGGCCACGTGGAGGAGGCCAGGAGAAGCAGCCAAGATGGTGGAGTATTGAAAGAGAAGCTGGTTTGTGCAGAGTTTGTGCAGGAAGAAAGAAGGGGATGGGAAACAAAGGTGAATAAGTCTGGTGAGCTAGAAACTTTTGATTCTAGGAAACTTGGATAAGTCAGTAGCTTTGTGAGTACTGAACGCGTGGGTTTTGGAGCCCAGTGTGTGTTTTTACTTGCCCGGCGGGTGCAAACTAGGATTAAAGGTAATGACCCACCAGTTCTTGGCTCCATTGCCTCATTACCATGTGTCCGAATCTAATGCAAACCTGCATGGGCCAGGCGGCTGTGATGGTGGCCATATCTACTGGCTTTTCAAAAACCACACCTCTTTTCAATGTCTAAATGCTATGTGGGCACTTCTTCTATGCTTTGATTCTCTTAGTTGTGACATGCTGTCTGGGGCTTAGAAACCACACCTCTCAGGGCAGACCTTCTTTGCTCCTGGAAGCAGGTAGTATTTTTGTATCTCTGCCCTTTCTGCTAGTCTCATTGTTGCTTCCGTGCCTCCTTGGATTTTTCTTCATTTAATCGAAAGTTGGTTTTTCAAATTGATTGTTCCTAAATTTAGTTGCAAGCCAATTTGGTCCTGGGAGGTGACAGTTGGCACATCCACCTATTCTGTCACCATCCTGGAATCTATTTTTTTATTTTTTATTTTCCACATATTAGTAAAATCATATGGCATTTGTCTTTTTCTTTCTGAGTTATTTCACTCTTTAAGCCTAATACCTGTTGTCTCAAACATTAAGATTTTGGTTTTTTTATTTAATTGAATAATATTCCATTGTATATATACCATCTTTTTTTTTCACTTCTTACTAATCCAACAGAGCTGCCACATTAATCCTCCCCCATGTAAACGTTTATAGAAACCAATGTACAGCTCTTAACAATTTTTTTTTTGGTGAGAAAGAGAAAGAGAGAGGAAGAGACAGGGACAGACAGGAGACAGGCTGGATGGGAGAGAGATGAGAAGCATCAATTGTTCATTGCAGCATTTTATTTTTTCACTGATATTCTTTCTTTTGACCAAGGGGCTACAACAGAGTGAGTGATCCCTCGCTCAAGCCAGTGACAATGGAATCATGTCTATTACCCTATGCTCAAACCAGCAACTCACACTCAAGCCGGTGAGCCTGCACTCAAGCCTTGGGGTTTTGAACCTATGTCTTCAGCATCTCAGTCTGATGCTCTAACCACTGTGTAACCACTTGGTTGGGATAACGGAGAATATTCTCTCTGTATATATTTCAGAATGCTCTCATCACATGAATTAATACTGGAAGACCCATTGTGTTTTTTCAATGACAAGTAATTTTAGAGTATAGTTATGTAATCTCTTTTAGATAACTTTATTTTGCAATGTTTGAGTACTTCAAAATAAAAACATGTAAAAGCTACTCTGTGGCTATCATAGGAAAATCAGAACCATTCAAAAGGACAAAAAACAATAATTCTGAGCTTCTTAGGTCTTGTCTGTTAGGCCTTTTAAGTGAACCCCTCTGAAAGATAAATATTTTTGAGCAGTTTAAAACTTTGTTGTTCATATAACACATTACAGCTTCTATCTGTCATCTCTATGTTTTGCTTTCACTCATGCATATGTATCTATGCCTTGAGTGGCAGATATTTGTAGATGTTATGAAAATTGTGTAAGCTTTAACTTTCTAAGATTAATTTTGAGGTGGAGGTTGCTAAATATTCATTCTTTTGTAAGTCCAGTCATGATATTTCCTCACAATGATAAATTGCCAACCACATAGCAAACCCTTCTGAGGGCGGTGCCAGAACTTACCAAAGGCATCTTGGACACAGAGCCCAAGTTCACTTTTGGAAGGCTGTGACAGATATAACTAAAATGTACCCATGACAGGTATATTATATTTCTGTGGTGTCTTGTGCCTATATTGTATGACCTTTATTACTTTTGTTTTGAAATTATAATGGCTAAAAATAAACTAGACAAGAACTGTTGAATTCAAGGTTCCTAAATTCTGAGCTCACACTTATCTAAAGGGACACAGGTAAAGCATTCTTATATTTAAAATATTGTTTTACCGCTTTTTTAAATCTGTAAACTAAAACTATAATACTTAACTACAATGTGATTCTTTTGGTGTTACTGTGCACTCTGCTTTGTTTTGTAGTGCTTAGTTATTTGTATGGCTTTAATTTGAGGAAAAAAGAGGACTGTTGAGTTTATATGAAAGTATTACAAGGGACCCAACTAATTGTAACCCCCTTTGCATTGCAATCTACCCAGGACCAGATTATACGTGTAATCTATAATGAAACTAGATTCCTTAGCCTAAACATTTTACTATTTTTGTCCATTTTAGGGAAGTTATTTTGCAGGCTCAACAGTCTGCAAAATGCAGCTGTTAGGGGGCCTGCAACTGACTGTTCAGAAACTTGGACCACACAGCCAAGATTGTTCTAAAGATAATCTTAGCTTAATGAGTCTTTTTTGCTTCTGTAATCCTGCTCAGCTAGGTGCCTGCATCCAGCTCTCCTACCTCCCCCCTGCCCAAAAATGTGGTATCTGCCTTAGAAGCAAACTTCTAGGCTTATTCGGGGCTGCGTGATTTCAGTCTGTATTGAGCTCCCTGCAGCCAGCAGGCTTTTAATAATAAACTCCTCAAAATTTTTCTGTAACTTCTCATGTCTCTTTGGAACTTGCACTTTACAAAAAAAAGCATGTGTATTAGAGCACTTAACTTAAGCAGAGATGGGAGAGAAAGTAGTTGTCTCAAACTTATTTATTAATTAACATTAATTTTCCTTAATGTTAGCTCTTATTATTTTTTTATTTATATATTTTTAATTTTGATTTATTGTGTTAACATGTATTCAAATGTCCCATTCAATAGAACACCCTCATCTTCCAACCAAGTGTCCACCAATACACACCTTTTCCCTCATCCCCATGATTTCCTCCACCCTTCCCTCTGGGATTTGCTGTCCTGTTATTTGTATCTATGTGTTGTGTATATGTAATTTCACTAATCACTTCACCTTTTCTTATTTTGTTTCCTCATTCTCCTCCCCTTTCACAGGTGTCCCTCTGCTTTCTGTGACCCCACCTCTGTTTCTGTTCTATTTCTCATTTCATCTTGTTCATTAGATTTCACATATAAGTGAGATCATATGATATTTTTCTTTCTCTGCCTGGCTTATTTCACTTAGAATAATAATCTCCAATTCCATCCCTACCATTGGAAAAGGTAAGATTTTCTTCTTTTTCACAGCCATGTAGTATTCCATTGTGTATATGTACCGCTTCTTTTTTAATCCAATCATCCACTGAAGGACACTTGGGCTGTTTCCAGACCTTGACTATTGTAAACAATGCTACAATAAAGATGGTGGTACATAACTTCTTTTGAATTAGTGTTTTGGGATTTTTAGAATATATTACTAAAAGTGGGGTAGCTGGGTCAAAAGGCATTTCCATTTTTAATTTTTTTGAGGAATCTCCATATTGTTTTCCACAGTGGCTGCACCAGTTTGCATTCCCACCAGCAATGTCGGAGGGTTCCCTTTTCTACACACCTTCTCCAACACTTATTATGTGTTGTTTTGTTCATTAAGGCCATTCTGACAGGTGTGAGGTAGTATCTCATTGTGGTTTTAATTTGCATTTTTCTAATGATTAGTGATGTTGAACTAATTTTTTCATATGCCTTATGGCCATCTGTATATCCCCTTTGGAGAACTGTATTCAGTCACTTTGCCTCTTTTGAAATTGGATTGTTTACTTTCTTTATGTTGAGATTTAGAAGTTCTTTATAAATTTTTGTTATTAACCCTTTATCAGACGTCTTAACAAATATGTTCTCCCATTGTGTGGGTTGTTTTACTTTGTTCATGGGATCTTTTGCTATGTAAAAGCTTTTTAGTTTGATATAGTACCATTTGTTTATGTTCTTTGTATCACTTGCCTGTGGAGATACACTGGCAAATATATTGCCACAAGAGAGATTGAAGAGTTTACTGCCTATGTTATCTTTCAAGATATTTATGGTTCCATGACTTACCATTAACTCTTTTCTGAATTTTGAGTTTATTTTTGTAAATGGTGTAAGTTGTTGGATCAGTTTATTTTTTTATGTATCTGTACAATTTTCCTAACACAATTTATTAAAGAGACTGTCTTTGCTCCATTGTATGCTCTTAACTTCTTTGTCAAATATCAATTGAACTTAAAGGTGTGGATTAATTTCTGGGTTCTCTGTTTTGTTCCATTGATCCGTATGCCTGTTCTTATGCTAGTACCAAGCTGTTTTGAGTACAATGGTCTTGTAGTATAACTTGATATTAGTAAGTGTGATACCCCCAGTTTATTTTTCTTTTTCAAGATTGCTGAGACTGTTTGTGTGGTTTTTTTATTCCATATACATTTTTGTAATATTTGTTTTATATGTTTGAAGTATAACATTGGTAATTTAATAGGAATTGCATTGAATTTATATATTGCTTTGGGTAGTATAAGCATTTTAATGATATTTATTCTCTCTATCCATGAACAAGGTATGTGTTTCCACATGTTAGTATCTTCCTTGATTTTTTTAACAATGTTTTATAGTTTTCTGAGAACAGGTCTTTAAATTCCTTGGTTAAATTTACTCTTAGGTACTTATTTATTTATTTATTTATTTATTTATTGGTTGTAGTAATGAAGGGGATTGTTTCTTTAATTTCTCTTTCTGACAATTCATTGTTAGTGTATGTAGATGAAATCCATTTCTGAATATTGATTTTATGTCCTGCCACCTTGCTGCATTTATTTATCAGTTCCAGTAGTTTTTTGACTGAGACTTTAGGGTTTTCTATGTACAGTATCAAATCATCAGCAAATAATAAAAATTTTACTCCTTCTTTTCCAATTTGGATACTTTTTATTTCTTTTTGTCTGATTGCTGTAGCTAGGATTTCCAGAGTTCTGTTGAATAAGAGTGGTTATAGGGAACACCCCTGCCTTGTTACTGTTCTTAAGGGGATTGTTTTTAATTTTTTCCCATTGAGTATGATGTTGGCTATGGGTTTGTCAAGATGGCCTTTATCATATTGAGGTATGTTCTTTGTATCCCCACTTTGCTGAGAGTTTTTATCTTAAATGGGTGCTGGATTTCATCAAATGTTTTTCTGCATCTATTGATATTATCATGTGGTTTTTTCCCTCCTTTTTGTTTATGTAATGAATCATGTTGATTGATTTGGGAATATTGTACCAGCCTTGCCTCCACAGAATAAATCCCACTTGATCATGATGTATGATTTTTTTTTCATATATTGCTGGATCCGATTTGCTAATATTTTGTTAAGAATTTTAGCAGCTAGGTTTATCAGGGATATTTGCCTATAATTTTCTTTCTTTATAGTGTCTTTACCTGGTTTTGGAATAAAGATTATGTACACTTTATTAAAAGACTTTGGAGGCCTGACCTGTGGTGGCGCAGTGGATAAAGCGTCGACCTGGAAAAACTGAGGTCGCAGGTTTGAAACCCTGGGCTTGCCTGGTCAAGGCATATATGGGAGTTGATGCTTCCAGCTCATCCCCTCTTCTCTCTCTCTCTGTTTCTCCTTTCTCTTTCTCTCTCTCTCTCTGTCTCTCCTTCTCCTCTCTAAAATGAATAAATTAAAAAAATTTTTTTAAAAAGACTGGAAATTTTTACTCCTCTTGAATTTTTTGAAATAGCTTGAGAAGAATAGGAGTTAGTTCTTTGAATATTTGGTAAAATATGCCTGTGAATCCATCAGGCCCAGGACTTTTGGTTTTTGAGAATTTTTTGATAACTGTTTCAGTCTCTTTTGGTATAATCAGTCTGTTTACGTTTTCTGATTCTTCCATATTGAGTTTTGAATAATTATATTTTTCAAGGAATTTATCCATTTTATCTGGGTTGTCCCAGTTTTGGGCATACAGTTCTTTATAGTGTTTTCTTACAATTTATTTCAGCCCTCTCTTTTTTTCTTGGTGAGTCTGGTTAAAGGTTCATTGAGTTTGTTTAACTTCTCAAAGAACCGTCTCTTGGTTTCATTGATCTCCTGTATTGCTTTTTTCCTCTGTCATTTATTTCCTCTCTGATGTTTATTATTTTCTTCCTTCTACTTCCTCTGGGCTTTACTTGCTGTTCTTTTTCTATTTCTTTTAGTTGCAGAGTTAAGTTGTTAATCTGAGCTTTCTCTTGCTTTTAAGCTATGCTTGTAATACTATGAACTTCCCTCTTAGGACTGCTTTTGCTGTGTCCCATAAATTTTGATTTGTTGTATGTACATTTTCATTTGTTTCAAGGAAGTTTTTTATTTCTTCCTTGATCTCATTGTTAACCTGTTTAGTATTTAATAGCATGCTATTTAGTTTCCAAGTGTTTGAATGTTTTTCAGTTTTTCTGTCATAGTTGATTTCTAGTTTCATGCCATTGTGGTCAGAGAAGGTGCTTGGTATAATTTCAATCTTCTTAAATTTATTAAGACTTGTTTTGTGTCCTAACATGTGATCTATCCTAGAGAATGTACTGTAAGCACTTGTAAAGAATGTATATCCTCTGCTTTGGGGTGAAAGTTTTTAAAGCTATCTATTAAATCCAGTTGATCTAATGTGTCATTTGCGGTCACTGTTTAATTTTTTGTCTAGAGGTTCTATCCATTGATGTTAGTGAGGTATTAAAATCTCCAACTATTATAGTATTGCTGTTGATCTTGCCCTTTTGTTCATCAAAATCTGTTTTATGAGTTTAGGTGTTCTTATTTTAGACACATACATATTTATAATAGTTATCTTGTTATCTTCCTGTTGTAATGCTCCTTTTATCATTATGTAGTAACTTTTATCTCTTACTTTAGCATTTGTTTTAAAGTTTATTTTGTCAGATATTAGTATTGCTACCTCAGCTCTATTTTTCTGTTTGCATGATATATTTTTTTCCATCCCTTTATTCTCTATGTGTATATTTTGTTGTGAGGTGGGTCTCTTGTAAACAGCCTATGTATGGGTTCTGTTTTCTTATCCATGCAGCTACCTTGTGTCTTTGGATTGGAGCATTTACTCCATTTACATTTAAGGTTATTATTAATATGTAGTTGTTTATTGCCATTTTCTAACATGAAAAGTATTTTTTACACAATAAGGGATATTTAGTATAAAGTACTCAGCTGGCAAAGAGATAGTAATCCTCTTTGGACCAACAGTAATTTACACTATTAAGTCAATATGAGGGTTGAGGTGCCAAGGGGGAAGCAGACTGCAGGAGCTGAAAGAAAAGTTTGCTGCTTTTACCTTTTTTTCTTTTTTCCCATTCATCCTGTGTAATCCAATCCACTACTTGTAATTAACTGCCTTGCTTTAAGCAGCTAATTAAAATAAAAATTTTACAAAATTACTTTCCCAATAGTGGGTTGCTTTAGCCAATATGAGGTTTCCAATTTCCCCATAATTCCCTGAAGAGTCTTTATTATTATTATTATTATTATTATTATTTTAATTATAATTATATTTTTAATGGGGTGACATCAATAAATCAGGATACATATATTCAAAGATAACATGTCCAGGTTATCTTGTCATTCAATTATGTTGCATACCCATCACCCAAAGTCAGATTGTCCTCTATCACCTTCTATCTATAGTTTTCTTTGTGCCCCTCCCCCTCCTTCTTTCCCTTTCCCTCTCCCCCTTCCCCCCGTAACCACCACACTCTTATCAGTGTCTCTTAGTCTCACTTTTATGTCCCACCTACGTATGGAATAATGCAGTTCCTGGTTTTTTCTGATTTACTTATTTCACTTCGTATAATGTTATCAAGATCCCACCATTTTGCTGTAAATGATCCGATGTCATCATTTCTTATGGCTTAGTATTCCATAATGTATATGTGCCACATATTCTTTATTCAGTCATCTATTGATGGGCTTTTTGGTTGTTTCCATGTCCTGGACACTGTGAACAATGCTGCAATGAACATGGGGTGCATGTGTCCTTGCGTATCAATGTTTCTGAGTTTTGGGGGTATATACCCAGTAGAGGGATTGCTGGGTCATAAGGTAGTTCAATTTTCAGTTTTTTGAGGAACCACCATACTTTCTTCCATAATGGTTGTACTACTTTACATTCCCACCAACAGTGTATGAGGGTTCCTTTTTCTCCACTGCCTCTCCAAAATTTGCTATTACCTGTCTTGTTAATAATAGTTACTCTAACAGGAGTGAGGTGGTATCTCATTGCAATTTTGATTTGCATTTCTCTAATAACTAAAGAAGATGAGCATCTTTTCATATATCTGTTGGCCATTTGTATTTCTTCCTGGGAGAAGTGTCTGTTCATGTCCTCTTCCCATTTTTTTATTGGATTGTTTGTTTGTTGTTGAGTTTTATGAGTTCTTTGTATATTTTGGATATTATGCCCTTATCTGAGCTATTGTTTGAAAATATTATTTCCCATTTAGTTGGCTGTCTGTTTATTTTGTTATCAGTTTCTCTTGCTGAGCAAAAACTTCTTAGTCTGATGTAGTCCCATTCATTAATTTTTGCCTTCACTTCTCTTGCCTTTGGAGTGACCTGCATTTTTAAAATAAAAAAACTCCTACTTGGGTGTATTATAATCCTTAGTCATATGCACAAGCTTCCACAGTTACAACAGGATGACCCAGTCATCATTTTAGCAAAAGTTTGAGCTAAGTAAATTCTGTTGTTTTACTCCTAGAAACCAATAAGTGCATTATTTGGACTAGGTCAGAATAGCCAGGATCAAATGTTCCAACTGCTAAATTTTAAATATCTTTGGGAACCCATCATGGTTCCAGATAAAATCGGAAAAACCTTTCATTTAGGTTAATTCTATTTTAAGGAACATACATAATTACTGGTTCCTTTTTACCTGAGACCAGCTTTTTTTCAAATGAAGTTACAGGAATTCTTGGATTATTCTTGTCTAAATTCCTATTTTATTTTTCCCTAAGTCAGTAAGGTGTGTTAGTAGAGGAGGCAAAGATAGAAGAGAAAAGAAGAAGTGCAAGGGGGAGGGGTGTGAGGCCAGTAGCTGAGGCCACCATCAAAGATGCCTGTCCCATGCAGTTTTGCATTTCATTCAGATAGAAGGTAATGAAACAACAGAGCCAAGAACTGGTGGGCCATTACATTTAATCCTAGCTCACACCCAGTGGGTGAGAAATACACACAGTGGGAAAACACTTCCATTTCCATTCAGGATTCACAAAGCCACTGACTTATCTGAGTATTCCTAGAATCAAAGGTTTCTACCTCACCAGTCTTATTCACCTCTGTTCCCCATCTTCTTCTCTCTTCACAAATTCTGCAGAAAGTGGCTTCTCCTTCAGCACTCCACCATCTTGACTGCTTCTCCTCTGCAATGCTAATAGCAGGAAACCAGACAGTGAGAGCTTTCAGTCTGCCCCATTTTATAGTGTAGAAATCAAAACCTTTAAGGCAATATACAAATAAGGAATCCTCTGATACAAAATCACTTATCTGAAGCATAAATGGGATTCCTTATAAGAGTGCACTGTTATAAAGTAATGTTCCAGTGGGTTTACAGAGAAACACCAAGTCCAAATAAATTTTTAAGGAGTTTTATTAAAAAGAGAAGATTTATTAATATGCCGGCTGCATGTGAGTAACATGGGGCAAAGCTGACCCAAATCGTGCCATCCAGCATATAGCCCTGAGAGAGGGTATATACCTTTGATTACACACAGGTTGGCAGGAAAAGAAGGAGGAGGGGAAGATGACACAATTCATTAGCAAGCTTATAACATTTGTTTATAAAATTTATAAAAATATTCTTATATATTAAAACTTACAAGGTAACACAATAGCTAAAAAATGTTTTACATATTAAAGGACATTCCCAAATCATTCAGGGTTTATTTGCCATTCCTTTGTCTAGCGGTATATACATTAACTATATGTTTTCAGGATGGAAGGGGGAGCCTACATGGCGCCAGAAAACAAGCATTTGTGAATGGCCTTTGAAGAAAGAAAGAAAGAGAAAGGCTTTGCTTAATCTTTTCTTCCTTTTCCCCGCACCTGGCTATGTGTTTATTCTCTTCTCTCACAGGTGCAGGGATAGGGAGGGGGATCCAAGTTTTCTCTACTTCCATTCAAAACTTAGCACAAAATTTCTTTATTTATAATACAGTGTTGTCATCCATCCTGAGTTGGTGCAAATCACACACAAGTATTAAAATCATATTTACAAAATCTCTCTGTATGCTTAGCCCAAATTATAAAATGCCCTTTAAGATTCTTAGTAAAAAAGGGTTTTCTACACAGTATGTCTCTGCAAGCCAGGAAATTTCTACATTCCTTTCCCCTCACTCCCTACAGAAAGGAGAGGACAAGAAACCTGAATTTTTCTCCTAAAATATCAATATTAATTTTTCAGTTCTTTGGTACTTTACCACAGCATCACCCCACATCATGCAACAGTCTAGGGTGTAGGGAAAAGCTTAGTTGTGAAAAGATCTTAGTATTAAAAGGGCAGGAAAGGCTTAGTCTTAAAACTAAGCCTTAGGCTATAATGACTTAGCTGGCTTACAGCCTGTGCCCCACACCCAATGCAAACTATAAGCAAGCAAACATATATATCATATTTACAAATTTATTTGACCAACAAACTCCAAGAGAATTTTACTTCCGAAGTTATCTCACACCCTCTTACATATCTCAGTTTCTTGTTTCTCTCCCCGACTGCCTAATATAGCCATGAGGACTCAAAATGCTACGTAACCAGTCTTTATATGTGCATCCCCAAATGAGTCAATTTTTTTATTTTAGTTGAATTTGGAAATTTCTATGGGATGGCATACACCTCATGAGGGATGCCCTCTTGACACCTCCGTATAGATTCTTAGTCACCTAAGAATTCTCGAGATTCGGGCTGGAGGCAGGAATTGCCCCTTATCTTTGGAGCTGAATGTGTTCAGGCTCTCACTTATCTGACAAAGGTTTTCTTTGTTCAGACTCGAAGTTAAAAAGTTCCAATTGAATAAGGCCAAAATTAAAACTACCCATCCCTTATGTGAATAAGGCCAAAATTAAAACTAGCCATCCCTTATGTATCCCTTTGTTTTACACACAGGCAAGATAATTATAGTACAGAGACATGAGCATGACACATAAATAAATCTAATTAATCCTAATAGCGGAGTTGATATTTGCCCCCAACTTCAAAAACAAAGAACACAGCATGGCAAGACCTCACAGATTCCAAAACAAGAAACAAATTTTGGATTCCATTCTATTTAATTTTTTTTTGTATTTTTCTGAAGCTGGAAACAGAGAGGCAGACAGACTCCTGCATGCACCCAACCAGAATCCACCTGGCATGCCCACCAGGGGGCGATGCTCTGCCCATCTGGGGTGTCACTCTGTTGTGACCAGAGCCACTCTAGCACCTGAGGCAGAGGCCATGGAGCCATCCCCAGCGCCTGGGCCATCTTTGCTCCAATGGAGCCTTGGCTGCAGGAGGGGAAGAGAGAGACAGAGAGGAAGGAGAGGGGGAGGGGTGGAGAAGCAGATGGGCACTTCTCCTGTGTGCCCTGGCTGGGAATCGAACCCAGGACTTCTGCATGCCAGGCCGATGCTTCTATTTAAATTTTAATGAGTGCTCCTTACATATTTCAATTTTAAAGCAATAATGCAGGAATAAAACTGTTATATTTAGTTCAATATTAGAGCTGTCATTTCCAATTTTTGTATGCAAGAACTTAATTTAAGCCTCAAGAGAGCAACATTTTGGTTATTTTTAGTTGATATTATTTTTAATTTTTTATTTTATTTTTTACAGAGACAGAGAGAGAATCAGAGAGAGGGATAGACAAGGACAGACAGACAGGAACTGAGAGAGATGAGAAGCATCAATCATTAGTTTTTCATTGCACGTTGCAACACCTTAGTTATTCATTGATTGCTTTCTCATATGTGCCTTGACTGCAGGCCTCCAGCAGACCGAGTAACCCCTTGCCTGAGCCAGCAACCTTGGGTTCAAGCTGGTGAGCCTCGCTCAAACCAGATGAGCCCGCACTCAAGCTGGCGACCTCGGGGTCTCGAACCTGGGTCTTCTGCATCCCAGTCCTATGCTCTATCCACTGCGCCACTGCCTGATCAGGCTAGTTGATATTATTTTATAGATTTATAAACATAGGTTGACAAATTAATGAAAATTCACCTTGGGTGGCTATACTTAGGAATGGTCAGGGTGTTACTTATTCCGTTACAACGTCAGACAAAAACTAAACAGAAACCAGAGTCAGACAAACCAGAGAGGAACTTGGGATTTCAGTGCACAACCAGACTAGAAAGATGCCTGCCCAATCTCAGGGCCTTTTGTGACAGAGGCGGTGAAGGATGGAACTAGCAGAATCTTTCTGAGAAAATACACTCTTGGCAGCTGCTTGGGAAATACTGTAGTCAGATTGTCCAGGGTCCCTAATTCTGGGAAAAATTTCAAAACAAAAAATAGGAAAAAAACAAAACATTATAGCTAAAACAAAGAAAATCAGAAAAATTCAAGACTGTACAATAACAGGGAGATCTGTAGCTTTAATACAATTTGGGTCTCCTAACATCAATATCTCTCAGAGACAATTTTTCATTGAGGAAGGGGTATTACTCTTCCCAGGTCCTGGGGGGAAGAGGTGTTGGAAAGGGAACAGCCAAAATCTCCTTGAGGGATTATTTCTCCTTGTTGCTGTAACTGGCAGCTCAGATCGACTATGCTGAAATTTCTCTTTTACTTTCTGCCATGTTGTAAGAAGAGGAACAGAAATCTTTAATCCTTATTCAAACCACTTTTCAAAACTTTACCTGCTTGCTTCCATAATTTGCAATCTAAGATTCTGTAAAGCCAGTATCCACGGCGACCATCACAGCCGCCTGGCCCATGCAGGTTCACATTGGATTTGGACAGTTGGTAAAGAAACAATGAAGCCAAAAACTGGTGGGCCGTCATCTTTAATCCTAGCTTGCACCCAGTGGGCAAGTAAAAACACACACTGGACTCCAAAACCCACTCAGTGCTCACAAAGCTACTGACTTATCCGAGTTCTCCTAGAATCAAAGGTTTCTAGCTCTCCAGACTTATTCATGTCTGTTCCTCATCTCCTTCTTTCTCCCTGCACAAACTCTGCACAAACTGGCTTCTCATTCAGTACTCCATCATCTTGGCTGCCTCTCCTGGCCTCCTTCACATGGCCTTTCTCTGCTCTCCTCTCTAATGCTAATCTCAGGAACTGAGAGAGCAAGCTCCTGGTCTGCCCCCATTTTATAGTGTGGAAATCAAAACCTTTAATCCAATATACAAACAAAGAAGTCTCTGATACAAAGTCACTTATCTGAGGAATAATGGGATTTCTCATGAGAGTGCACCACCCCACATCATGCAATCAGTCAAGGGTGTGGGGAAAAGCTTAACTTTAAAACTAAGCCTTAAGCTATAACCACCCTGCCTACCTACAGCCTGTCCCCCACACCCAATGTAAACTAAAAATGAGCAAACATATATATCATATTTACAAACTTATTTGACCAACACAGGCACTATCAGTGCTTGGCAGCTTTTGGACCTGGTCAGCCTCTTTCTCCAGAGATCATTCCAGTTCCAAGTGCCATAACTGCAGTTCTTTCTCTCATGACCATTCTTGCTAATGCCATTGTTGCTGCTCGGTTTGCAGACCTTGGGCGCCCTCTTGCAAAGAACTCTTGGTTTCTTCTTGCAAAGATGTAAAAAAGTAGCCAGCACACGGTCCCCAAAAGGACAGCCATGGCAAACCATACACTGGGGAGCAATGACCAGTCCTCTATCCCACTTCTCAAGGGTGGCTATGGCTCCATACCCATCTAATCAAAATCCTGCTGGCTGTGCCAGGTGTAAAGCCAGTGGCCACCTTCCTGGCCATGCAGATGCAGGTTTCCCTTGGATTCGGGCAGACAGTAAAGGAACAGTGGAGTCAGAAAATGATGGGCCATTTCATTTATTAAAGTCTTCTAATGGTGGACTAGGAAACAGGTAGGGAAGACAGCTACCCTCTCACTCAGGACTCCCAAAACCCTGAATTATTTTTCATTATCCAGAGTCTCCTGGACTCATAGACCCCCACAAGCCTCAGCAGGGCTGTTAAGCCCCTGAGCACTGCCTCTCTATTTCTCTGCACTCTAGCCAAACAGGCTGTGGGAAAAACCCTTTCTCCAACAAACAAGAGTAAGCAGTAGCCCCTCCCAAGCAGGAAGGTAATCAGCAATTTTTAATCTGCTGCCCTGAGTGTAAGCACCCAAGACTACACACAAAATGAACTTCCCCAATACAAGGGAGCAGACTTAAACAAAAACATTTGTTTACCCAAAACTATTTCATTTACTATTTTTACTAATTTTTACTATTTTCTTTATTTTCTTTGTTCTTCTTTTTCTAGTTCCTGAAAATGTGATGTTAGGTTTTTACTTGGGTATCTTTTGTTTATTGATATAAGCCTGTAATGATGGAAATGTCCCTCTGATTACTGCTTGCACTGCAACCTAGAAATTTTGATATTGTATTGTCCTTTTCTTTTCTCTATATATCTTTTGATCTCTACTTTTATTTCGTCTTTGACCAGTCATTTTTTAGAAGTATATTGTTTAATTTCTTTGTTTTTGTGGGTTTCTTTACTTCCTTTTTACAGTTGAATTTTAATTTCAAAGCTTTATGATCAGAAAATATTCTTGGTATAATTTTATAATTTCAAACATCGTGAATTTCTTGATCTTATTTTTGTGGCTCAACATATGGTTTATTTTTAAGAATGTTTCATGTACACAGGAGAAGAATGTATAAACTGATGTTTCTGGATAAAATTTCCTAAAATATCTATTATCCATTTGGTTTAGAGTGTCATTTAAGGCCAATATTTCTTTATCAATTCTCTATTTATATGATTTACTTAAAGCCTTGAGTTGAAATCTCCAAATGTAATCATGTTTTAGTTTGTTTATATTTTTAGACCAGTTATTAGATGTCTTATATATTTTGATGCAACCTGGTTTAGTGCATATATATTAAGAAGTGTTATGTCTTCTTGATAGAATGTTCCCTTTATCATTATAAAATGTCGATCTTTGTCTCTCGTTACTTTTGTTGCCTTGAAATCAGCATTGTCAGATATGAGTCTGGTTACACCAGATAAACTTTGGTAATGATTTGCTTGGAGAATACTTTTCCAACCTTTCGATTTGGATCTACTTTTGTTCTAGCAGCTTAGATGTGTCTCTTGAAGGCAACATATATCTAGGTTTTTCTTTTTGATGCAATCTGCTACTTTGTGCCACTTTATTGTTGACTTCAGCCCATTTATTTAGGGTCATTTCTGATACTTGAGGATTTTCTATAGCCATTTTATGTTTTGTTTTCTGGTAACTTTATCTTGTTCGGTTTTTCTCTTTTTTTTGTATTTGTCAGTTGTTTTTATTTGATGATATTTAATATTTTGTCACTATTTCTTCTTTTTTTATTTTTATTAATTTTAATGCAGTGACATTGATAAATCAGGGTACATATGTTCCAAAAACCATCTCCAGATTATATTGACATTTGATGAGGTTGCATATCCTTCACCCAAAGTCAAATTGTCTTTGGACACCTTCTATCTGGTTTTCTTTGTGCCCTTCCCTTCCCCTGCACCCCTACTCTTTCCTGCCTCACCCCTCCCCACCCCCCACCCCACCCTCTGTTACCATCACTTTCTTGTCCAAATCTCTGAGTCTCATTTTTATGTCCCATCTCTGTATGGGTTCATATAGTTCTTAGTTTTTTTCTAATTTACATATTTCACTCAGTATAATGTTATCAAGGGTCATTCATGTTATTGTAAATGATCCAATGTCATCATTTCTTATGGCTGAGTAGTATTCCATAGTATATATATATATACCAAACCTTTTTAATCCACTCATCCTCTGATGAACACTTGGGTTGTTTCTAGATCTTCGCTATTGTGAACAATGCTGCCATAAACATGGAGGTGCATTTCTCCTTCTGGAACAGTTCTATGGTATTCTTGGTATATTCCTAAAAGTGGGAAAGCTGGGTCAAAAGGCAGTTCGATTTTCAATTTTTTGAGGAATCTCCATATTGTTTTCCACAAAGGCTGCACCAGTCTGCATTCCCACCAGAAGTGAAGAAGGGTTCCCTTTTCTCCACATCCTCGACAGCACTTATTCTGTGTTGTTTTGTTTATGAACACCATTCTGATGGGTGTGAGGTGATATCTCATTGTGGTTTTAATTTGCATTTCTATGATGATTAGTGATTTTGAGCATTTTTTATATGCCTATTGGCCATCTGTATGTCCTCTTTGGAGAAGTGCCTATTCATTTCTTTGGACCATTTTTTGATTGGATTGTTTGTCTTTCTGGTGTTGAGATTTATGAGTTCTTTATAAATTTTGGTTATTAACCCCTTATCAGATGTACTGTCAAATATGTTCTCCCATTGTGTAGTTTGTCTTTTTATTCTGTTCTTATTGTCTTTGGCTGTGCAAAAGCTTTATAGTTTGATATAGTCACATTTGTTTATCCTGTCTTTTATTTTACTTGCCCGTGGAGATAAATCAGCAAATATATTGCTGTGAGAGATGTCAGAGAGCTTATTGCCAATGTTTTATTCTAAGATGCTTATGGTGTTACAACTTACATTTAAGTCTTTCATCCATTTTGAGTTTATTTTTGTGAATGGTGTAAGTTGGTGGTCTAGTTTCATTTTTTTGCAGGTAGCTGTCCAATTTTACCAACACTATTTATTAAAGAGGTTGTCTTTACTCCATTGTATACTCTTACCTCCTTTTTCAAATATCAGTTGTCCATAGAGCTGTGGGCTTATTTCTGGGTTCTCTGTTCTGTTCCATTGATCTATATGTTTGTTCTTATGCAAGTACCAGGTTGTTTTGAGTACAATAGCCTTGTAGTATAACTTGATATCAGGAAGTGTGATACCTCCCAATTTATTCTTCTTTTTTAAGATTGCTGAGGCTATTCGTGTTCACTTTTGGTACCATATAAATTTTTGGAATATGCGTTCTATATCTTTGAAGTATGTCATTGGTATTTTAATTGGTATTGCATTGAATTTATAAATTGCTTTGGGTAATATAGACATTTTAATGATGTTTATTCTTCCTAAACATGAGCACGGTATATGCTTCCACTTGTGTATATCTTCCTTGATTTCTTTTATCAATGTTTTATAATTTTCCTAGTAGAAGTCTTTTGTCTTCTCGGCTAAATGTACTCCTAGGTACATTATTTTTTTGGTTGTAATAATGAAGGGGATTGTTTCCTTAATTTCACTTTCTGACTGTCCATTGTTTGTGTATAAAAATGGCTCTGATTTCTGAGTATTAATTTTATATCCTGCCACTTTGCTGAATTCATTTATCAAGTCCAATAGTTTTTTGAATGAGACTTTAGGGTTTTCTATATACAATATCATATCATCTGCAAATAATGATAGTTTTACTTTTTTTTCCAATGTGAATGCTTTTATTTCTTCTTGTCTGATTGCTGTGGCTAGGACTTTCAGTACTATGTTGAATTAGAGTGGTGAAAGGGGGCTCCCCTGCCTTTTTCCTGATCTTAAGGGGATTGCTTTTAATTTTTAGCCATTGAGTATGATGTTGACTGTGAATTTGTCATAGATGGAGAAAAATAATATAGCAAAAGAGGAATACAGTTTTAAAGAATAAAATGGCAATAAAAAAATTACATATCAATAATAACCTTAAATGTAAATGGATTAAATGATCCAATCAAAAGACATAGGATAGCTGCGTGGATAAGAAAACAGAACCCATACATATGCTATCTACAAGAGACACACTTTAAATCAAAAGATGCACATAAACTGAAGATAAAAGGATGGAAAAAATATTTAACAAAAATGGAAATGAAAAAAAAGCTGGGGTAGCAATACTTATATCAGACGAAATGGACTTTAAAACAAAGACTATAGTTAGAGATAAAGAAGGTCACTACATAATGATAAAGGGAGCAATCCAACAGGAAGATATAACCATTATAAATATCTATGCATCTAATATAGGAGCACCTAAATATATAAAGCAGACTTTGATGGATTTAAAGGGCAAGATCCATAGCAATACTATAATAGTAGAAGATTTCAATACCCCATTAACATCATTACATAGATCCTCAAGAAAGAAAATTAACAAAGAAACAGCAGACTTAAAGGACATATTAGATCAACTTGATTTAATAGATATCTTCAGAACCTTTCACCTTAAAACAGCATAATATACATTCTTTTCAAGAGATCATGGTATTTTCTCTAGAATAGATGACATATTAAGGCACAAAAGCGGTCTCAACAAATTTAAGAAGATTGAAATCATATTGAGCACTTTCTCTGACCACAATGGCATTAAACTAGAAATCAACCACAACAAAAAAACTGAAAAATACTCAAACACTTGGAAACTAAATAGCATGTTATTAAATAACAAATGGGTAAACAATGAAATCAAAGAAGAAATTTAAAAACTCCTACGAACAAATGATAATGAGCATACATCAACTCAAAATTTATGGGACACAGCAAAAACAGCCCTGAGAGGGAAGTTTATAGCATTACAGGCATACCTCAAGAAGTTAGAAAAAGCTCAAATAAACAACTTGACCCTACATTTAAAAGAACTAGAAAAAAGAACAGCAAGTAAAGCCCAAATGTAGTAGAAGGAAGGAAATAATAAAGATCAGAGCAGAAATAAATGACATAGAGGCTAAAGAAACAATACAGAGGATCAATGAAACCAGGAGCTGGTTCTTCAAAAAGGTAAACAAGATAGATGAACCTTTAACAAGACTCATCAAGAAAAAAAGAGAGAGGACTCAAATAAATAAAATTAGAAACGAGAGTGGAGAAATAACAACTGACACAACAGAAATACAAAATATTGTAAGAAAATACTATGAAGAACTGTACGCCAAAAAACTAGACAACCTAGATGAAATGGACAAATTCCTTGAAACATACAATTTTCAAAAAATCAATCTGGAAGAATCAGAAAATCTAAACAGACTGATTTTACCAAGTAAGATTGAAACAGTTATCAAAAACTCCCAACAAAGAAAAGCCCTAGGACAGATGGCTTCAAAAGTGAATTCTACCAAATATTCAAAGAAGAACTAACTGCTATCCTTCTCAAGCTATTTCAAAAAATTCAAGAGGAAGGAAGACTTCCAAGCTGCTTTTATGAGGCGAGCATAATTCTGATTCCAAAACCACGGAAAGACAACACAAAGAAAATTATAGGCCAATATCCCTGATGAATATAGATGCTAAAATACTCAACAAAATATTAGCAAACCGGATCCAACAATATATGGAAAAAATCATACACCATGATCAAGTGGGATTTATTCTTGGGAGGCAAGGCTGGTACAATATTCGCAAATCAATCAATGTGATTTTTTTTGTCTGGAAAGCTTTTTATTTCTCCTTCAATTTTAAATGATAGCCTTGCTGGATAAAGTAGTCTTGGTTGTAGTCTCTTGTTCTGCATTACTTTGAATATTTTTTGCCATTCCCTTCTGGCCTCAAGTGTTTCTGTTGGGAACTCAGAAGTCATCCTTATGGGGGCTCCTTTGTTGGTGATAGTCTTTTTTTCTCTAGCAGCTTTTAATATTTTCTCTTTATCACTTAGCTCTGATATTTTAATTATGATGTGTCTTGGTGTTGATTTCTTTTGGTTTCTCCTTAATGGAGTTCTCTGTGCTTCCTGAACATGTGGGATGTTTTCCTGCCTTAATTGAGGGAAGTTTTCAGCTTTGATATGCTTGAACAAAGTCTCTATCCCTTGTTCTTTCTCTTCTTCAGGAACCCCTATTATGCAGATGTTATTTCTCTTCATGTTGTCACAGAGCTCTCTTAGAGTTTCCTCGGACTTTTTGAGTCTCTTTTTTTTCTGCTCTGCTTCTGTGCCTTTATTTATCGTGTCCTCTAACACGCTGATTCGATTCTTCGCTTCATCCATCCTGCTTTTAATTCCTTCAATTGTGTTCTTTATTTCAGATATTGTGTATTTCATTTCTGACTGATTCTTTTTTATTATTTCAATGTCGTTGTTGTATATTTGCTCTCTTTATTTAGGTGTTCATAATGACCATCTATTGTTGTTCTAATATCTTTGAGCATCCTAATAATTGTTATTTTAAACTCTGCATCTGGTAATTTGGTTATATCTGATTAATTTAGATTATTTTCTGGGGATTTCTCTTGGTTCATTTGTGTTGCATTTCTCTGCCTTTGCATTTTCTCTGTGTAAAAGAACGTTTTGGCCACTGGATTGCACTGGGTATGGCTTCTGTTCCCTAGGTATGGTCTGTCTGTAGGCCCTCCACCCCCTCTTCTGTTGCTGCCTAGCCTTTTGGGTTTGGGTGTTGCCAGTGCCTGCCCAGTGGGGTTGTTGCTGTGGTTTCCACCTCTCCTTCATGGGAGTGGCTGTGTTCACGTGCTCAGGTGTACAAGCCTTGGTGGCTTTGGTTTTTGCCCCACCCCTGTGGGTGACATTATGCTCAGCCCTGAAGGCAGTGGCGAGCACCTTTGCTCAGTTACTGGTCTCTGCCTGTTTCTGGGTGAAAATTTCACCCCACCCTTGCAGGAGGAGCCTGCTTGTGGAACAGCTGCTTGCCTTGGCTCTATCGGCTGGGCAGGACTGCGTGCCCACACTCAGCTCAATAACAGAACTCTGCCAGTTTTGAGCTTTTGGCTCCACCCCTGTGGGAGCAGCTGGCTCCAAAGTCAGGCCACAAGCCTTGGTTCCACGGGCAGGGCAAGGCTGTGCTCCTGTACCCTTGCTCAAGGGCTGGTTTTCACCCCTTCCGGGGTTCCTGCCCTTCTCCTGCAGGCTGGATTACAGGCTGTCAGCAGCTGGGCTTGAACATTTTTGCGTGCCTACTCCTCCCTAGCCGGGAAAGACTGAGCTCACACATGAGCCCAGTGGTGGCCAGCAGCCTTCCACCCCTGCCAACAGAACCATGCCTCTGCGTCCCACTGCTGCCCCCTCAGGTGAGCCCTCAGCCGTGTGGGTGGGTGCGCTGCAGCTCAGACCCTAACACTCACTACTGTAGTCCTGAAAGCTCCCTCCTTCTAAGCAACTCTGCTCTGAGTGCTGCAGGAGAGCTTTTTTGGCTGGTGTACTGCTTCCCTTTGCTGGTATTGCAGTCTCAGTGTGGCTTCTTCAGTGTTCCTTGGTTGAAGAGTCTTCTTAGTTTAGTCCAAAGTTAGTTTTTCCAGATGATAGTCTTGTTTTCATTTCTGATATTCTATTTGTCATCTCCAAATGATTCTTTTTAATGTCTCAATATCCTTTTTTATACTTGCTATTTCTTTATTTAGGTGTTCATAATGACCATCTATTGTTGTTCTAAGATCCCTAAGCATCCTTACAATCATTATTTTGAACTTTGCATCTGGAAGTTTGGTCATTTCCATATCACTCAGTTCATTTCCTGGTTTTATTTGTATTGCACTTCTCTGTCTTCTCATTCTATCTGTGTGATTGGGTGTTTTGTTTCTAGAGCTGGTTGAGTCTAGGCTTGGTGTTGTCTGCCTCCAGTTTTCAATTGTGTTATTTCTAGGTCTTCTTGGGTTGGCATCAGCTATTTTTTTGTAATCCACTTTCGAATTTGGGCTGCTTTGAAGTCTTGATTTGTTTGTTTTCTTAGAAGATGATTGTCTTCTTTGCTGATCTCAATAGGGGGCTTATTTGAAACTGTATCCAGGAATGTGCTGTGTGTAACCTGAGACTCTGTAGTCCTCTTCTGTCAGTTAATCTCTCTGGGGGAAGGTTGCTTTCTCAGCTTCTGTAGGGGTGGTGTATCTCAGATCTCCATGGAGACCTGAGTTACTTCCCCTCCTCCCCACTTGTTTTCAGCTGTGCCTTGTTGCGCTGATTGGAGCTGGAGAGATGTCTGGAGATCTATGCCCTGGAAGCACTTTGACTTTTGTTTTTGTGGATGGATCAGCCCCTCCCCCAGCTATGGCCATCTCCAGCACTGAATGGATCAGCTTTTCAGGTCGTCCCCTGCATTCCTCTGCCCCTCACCATCTGTCTCTCTTTCCCCTTTCTTTTTGGAAGACAAGCCGGCCCTTAGAACACACCTTGTTCCCTGGTGGCCAGGAAAGTGGCTGTGAGCACTATTTACTGCTCTTTTCCTTAGAGTGAGATCCCTTCTGGACTCTAAGCCTCATCTCCCCCCCCATCCCTGTAAACAGGGGAGATTCAAGCACTCCCTACCAAGTTTGTTGTGGCTTCTTCTTTGCTCCTTGGTTTTTGAGAGCTGTTCTTGTAGCCCAGATTTGGCTTTTCATGCTGATTGTTCATGAATTAGTTTGTAGTCCAGTTCGGTGGTGTGAGCTTCGAGTCAGTGTGTTTGCCTACTCTGCTGCCATCTTCAGGTTCCCCCTGTTTCTTCTTTTATTTAATCTTTTTATTTCAGTTTTGGCTTTTTAATGAGTAGTTACCATTAAGTTATTAAGAGAAAAATGGTCAGTCAGAACAGGTGGTGGTGCAGTAAATAGAGCATTGAATTGGACATGAAGGATGCAGGTTTAAAACCTTGAGGTCTCTGGCTTGAACATGGGATCATAAACATGACCACATGATCACTGGTTTGAATCCCAAGGTTGCTGGGTTGAGCAAGAGGGGCCTCACTCTGTTGGAGGCCCTTGGTTATGGCACATATGAGAAAGTAATCAATAAACATCTAAGGAGCTGCAACCAAGAATTAATACTTTCCAGCTCTCTCCCGTCCTGTTTGTCCCTATCTGTCCCTCTTTCTGTCTCTGTCAAAAAAAGTGAAATAGTAAAATGGTCATATATACAAGATTTCTTTGTGTAATGAGGGGCTTCTGCCTGCCATCTTTTGCTACTGCAGATCTTTATCCTCTCCCTTTTTATGTTTTGTTGTCACAGATTGTTCTTTTTTTAGATTGTAACTTTGTTGGAGCTTTTATTTGCAATTTTTTTTTTGTATTTTTCTGAAGTTAGAAACGGGGAGGCAGTCAGACAGACTCCTGTATGCGCCTGACCGGGATCCACCCGGCATGCCCACCAGGAGGCAATGTTCTGCCCATTTGGGGTGTCATTCTGTTGCAACCAGAGCCATTCTAGTGCCTGAGGCAGAGGCCATAGAGCCATCCTCAGCGCCCAGGCCCACTTTGCTCCAATGGAGCCTTGGCTGCAGTAGGGGAAGAGAGAGACAGAGAGGAAGGAGGGGGGGTGGAGAAGCAGATGGGCGCTTCTCCTGTGTGTCCTGGCCAGGAATCAAACCCAGGACACCTGCACTCTAGGCTGACGCTCTACCACTGAGCCAACCAGCCAGGGCTTATTTGTAATTTTGATTTTTTTTTAAATCTGGTCCAATAATGCTCTTGAGTATTTCCTGTAGGTGGTGCTTTCTGGTGATAGTTTTTCTCAGCTTCTTTATGGCTGTAAAAGCTTTTATTTTTTTCTCCATATTTGAGGGATAACTTTGATGAATATAATATTCTTGGCTGGTAATTCCTCTCTTTCTGTACTTTGAATGTTTGTACCCACTCTTTTCTGGCTTGTAGAGTTTCTGCTGAGAAATTTGATGATAGCTTAATGAGCTTTGCTTTATTTCTTATGTTCTTCTTTTCCCTACCTGCCTTGATAATTTTATTTTGTTTTAGATTTTTTTGAATTTTATTACTATGTATCTTGGAGTAGGTCTCTTTGGGTGCTGAAATTCAGCATTCTGTTTGCTTCTTGGAATTGAGGCTATAACTCTTCCCATATTCTTGGAAAATTCTCATCAATTATTTGTTTAAATAAGCTCTCCATTCCATTCTCCCTCTCTTCATTTTCTGATATACCAATTATTATATTGCCCTTTCTGAAAGAATTAGACAATTCTTTAGAGCTCTCTTAATTCTGTTCTCCTCTTTATAGCATCTCTAGTTGCTTGTCTTTGATGTCACTCATTCTTTCCTTTATCAGCCTTGTTATATTAGCTAATCTTGTTACCTCAGTCTTCAATTCATGTATTGAATTTTTTATCCTTGTTTTTAAAATTTCAGTATTTTTGGTGAGATATTCATTTTGTTCATCAATTTGTTTTCTAAGTTGCTTATTGTGTTCTTCTTGCAACTTGTTGAGTACTTGCAAAGCTTTTCTCTTTTTCTCAAAACCTTTTTAAAAATTTTTAAGGAGAATATAAAATTTATTAGATATAAGACAAAATGAAACCCACCCAGAGTGCCCTTTATTGCTACAGATTTTTCCACCCAAAACTTCCTAAAATCATTTCATAGCATAAAATGGCTAGCAAAAGATAAAAAAATACAAAGATTTCAACAGTGACAGATGCTCAGCTTGAGTGTGATGACTGGATCAGAGGAGCCCATATATAGGGGAGCCCACTTTGTGCTTGGTTCCAGAAACAGGTCAGTGCTCCAGCCTGCTGATGTTTGGGCAAGGTTACATTAAAAAATTTTTGGTACCTCAAGAAATAGATGAACTCCCTTCTTCCTTGTCCAGCCCAGTTTGTAACCACTGAAGGTGAAATCAGTGAAGTTCATGTTGACCAGCATTGTAGACTCAGGGTACCAAATGAAGTTAAGTCCTCAGGTTGGATGCCTGTCATTGAGTGGGATATGTGGGCTTCCTTGAGGTATGATTTTCTTTCCCCAGAGCTTGGAAATGCCACACAAGTCACCAAGATCTGTTTCCAAAAACTGAGTCAGTTTTTTGCCAGAACGTCTGTGCAGTCCGATATGTGTGGATCCAGGAAAGTTCATCTGAGCTGTGGTTCCAGAGCTTAGCTTTTAGGCCTCTCAGCTTGTTCTGGGCATGGCCTGTTGCTGTCATTGAAGGAACCTATTGGGGTGTGATGGACCCGTTTTTGGGTTGTCATGGGCTGTGAGAGAAAAGTTTAGAAGCTTGTAGGGGAGTCAACATGTTGTCAGATATTTCTGTCTCTCTTTTCCAAAGCAAAACTACTTCCCTACCTCAAATGACCTCCTCAATCTTTTTTATTACCCACCCTCTGCCTTTCTCTCTGTCTCTCTCTCTGCCCTCCCTCCCTCTCTCCTCTTTTTCCTTCTGCCCTCTCATATCCCTCTTTCTCCTTTTCTCTTATGATGGTATTCCAAATATGCAACTGTAATGTGGCCCAGCAGTGGACACAGATGTATCAGCGAAGCATGAATGGTAGGCAGTCTTACAAGCACAGGTATGAGTGCTCTGCCGAAGTAAGAGGTGAGGGGGGCTTTTGGGTAATTTCTCTTAGCTTCTGTGTGTATCAGTGTGCCTCCAAAAGCACAAGAGAATCAGGTGCCTGCTTGTCCTGAGCAGATCTAATGTTCTATGTTTATAACACTATTTTTTATTTAGACAATTAAATTTAACAGTGTGACATTAGTAAACCAGAGTACATAGATTTAGAGAAAATGTCTAAACATTATTTGGACAGCCGATTATGCTGTATACTCATCACTCAAAGTCAAATCATCTTTTGTCACCCTATATTTTATTTCTCTTTAAGCCTGTTCCCTGCCCCCACCCCTATACCTCTCCTCTCTTTCTCTCTTTTTATTAACTACTTCCAGAACTTCAATTTTGAATCTCTACAGTTTAACTCTAAGTTTTTCATGTGATTGAGTTTTTCTTCCATAGATTTTTCTTTTTCTTTTTTTTTCTGGACTATGCCTCTGTCTTATGTAGCCATGGTATTAAATTTTTTTCTTCCTTGACAGCATTTGAAAGTGGTATTGTTAAGAACCCTATGGAAAAAAGTTAACTAAATGAAAGATTAAAATAAAAAACAGTAAAAATATAAGGTGTATGAGAAGAAGAAAAACCACAGAAAAAAGATCAAAGCAAACAAAAAACAAAACACCACAAAAATAGAATTAAAAATATAAAGTTTAAAGAAGATAAAGTTCAAAAGAGAAAAAGAAATAATAGAATAAGGAGAAAAACAAAAAAAAACAAAATGGAGAAAAAATATAAAATTTTGATTTTGAGAATTTATTTCTAGTGTCACTGCATTACAACTTTTAGGTCTGTGAAGTTCCTGGGTGTCTTCTGCTGAGATGTTGCAATCACAGTGATGTAGGTGGGGCCACAGTCATGTTGGTGGTTGGATCATGTTGTGAGAGCCTTCTGGCTTTGGCCTTATGACTTCAGCTTTCCAGCTTTGTGCCTCTAGCAATGGCAATTTCAGGCTTTTGGTCACTCTTTTCTACATTTCAACACACCTGGAGACCAGATGTAAAACACCTCTATCCTTCAGGGTTGAGTGTGTCTCTAAAAAGCTAGCTGTGGGGTTTGTCTCTGCCATTCTCTGCATTGCAAGATGAGGGAGGTGGGGTCTGGAAGGTTGGGAAGCTTCACTTAAGCTTTCTTCATTTCTGCTGGGTGTAGGCTGCATGCAGACCATGTAAACATTGGCCATGACTGCATTCTGAACACTTTTGTTTATCTTTTTCCCTGCCCCTCTATCTCACCTCTCCTTCTGGAAGAAGGAGACTGAGTTACTCTGAGATTCTTTCTCTGTACCCTTCAAACAAAATTCAGAGGTCCCTAACTTCCATCCTCCCTTCAGTTCATTTATTGATTGGATATTTTAGGTGCACCTGCTAGCCCAGCTGGGGATTATTTTTTGCATTATACTTGTTCAATTTGTTGAAATTTCTAGGGGAGAGATCAGGAATATTTCTCATGCTGCCATTATTCTGATGTCCCAATATCTCTTTCATTAATGGGAAACATCACTTTTCATGACATTCTTATTTCTCTACTTGACATGTAAATGTTTTTACTGAAAGCAAAGTACAATTTACATTATAAAATATTTCTAAATTACAGGTTGTGTGAAACTCATATCACACTTTAGAAACATGAACTTTAGAACCAAAGAGAAATAGCAGATTTCAACAGCAGTCAGTGACACAGATGCCAAATAAAGTTGAGGTAGCATCATGATCTATATTTTAATTATATTTTCTTAAATAAAAGCCCTTTCCCACCAAAAGTCTGTCACTTTGTACTCAAGTTTATACTGCAAATATGCCTAACATTCTTCAGAACACTTCTCCATAGATTAGAATAAAGATGGACCTGCTTTCTTGCAGTAATTTGTGCTGATTTTCAAAAATATAGCATAGATGAAGGGTACAGATTGCTTTACCTACCACTCAGTCTAATATTCTCTTCTGCTTATTTGTATGGTGTCCAATGATTGTCATTAAAGACTTGGAGGCATTGGATTTATACAAGAAAGTACAATACTTGTTAAGACATGTAGTGTTTTTTTTTCTTTCCTCCTACTGCTGGTTAGGGCCTGGAAAGGGAGAGGCAGCTTTAGTTGGTCAAAAACTGCCAAGGGACTTGAGCTTTCTAAAAACCTTAATAAGATCTCATTTTTTTCCTCTCCACTCACTGAAAACTCTTCTGTGCTTTCTTGTGTACCTGGAATAAAATTTATACTCCATAAAATGACTGTCATGACCCTCTTATTATTTGCCTATCACAGTGCTCTTAAATTCTGTCTTCTGTTATAATCCCTCTTTCCCACTTTGCTCTTGCTCCATTTAAATTTTTTATATTTATCAGGCAAATTTAAATTCATCACCACATTAAGGCATTTGCATTTGATTGTTCTCTCTGGAAGGCTTTCCTCCAAGAACTTCATGTGATTGGTTTCTCATTATTCATGTATACTCTTATGTCACCACCTCAAAATTAACTTCCTTGGCTGGAAATATTTTAGCTTTGTCAGACTACAATATTATACCATGAATTTACTCTCTGGCTGGCATTTATTGACCTGTGATGTTTATTTGATTATATGTTAGTCCCATCCTGTAAAGTGTTAACTTTATGAGCTTAAAAACTTCACCTCTCCCATTTACCACTGCATTCTTAGGGTAAATAACAGTGCTTGGCAAGCTTACTGATAGTATTGGTCTATTGGAGAAATAGGGTATGGATTTTTAAATTGTAACGTTAGATATTAGAAGAATGGGTTCTTCATTTGAGGTAAAAAGAATCTCAAAGGGACAGAGATAAAAATAAGAATCTTTAAGAAATTTAAGGCTTCAGCCTGACCAGGTGGTGGCACAGTACATAGAGCATTGACCTGGGATGCAGAGAACCCAGGTTCAAAACCCCAAAGACACTGGCTTGAAAGCAGGCTCATTGGGCTTGAGCATGGGTTCCCCAACTTGAGCACAAAACATTGGCTTCAGTGTTGGATAATTGACATGAACCCATGTCCACTGGTTTAAGCCCACAGTCACTAGCTTGAGCAAGACAGTACTGGCTTGGCTACAGCCCCTGGTCAAGGGACAAATTAGAAAGCAATCAATGAACAACTAAGGAGTCACAACAAAAAATTGATGCTTCTCATCTCTCTCTTTTCCTTTCTATCTATCCCTATCATTCCCTTTCTGTTTCTCTCCATCTGTCCCTGCCTTACTCATTAATGAAAAAAACGTAAGGCTTTAGATGTATATATACGAACACATAAAACATACATAATAAAAAATGTAAATATGAGTTTAAAAATATTGTAGTGAAGATGTTTATATAAATAGTATCAAGTTTTGCTTGTATGAGAAGCAAGATTAGAATCCAGTGATAAAAATATTTTCTTTTTATACCCAGTGTTTTGCAGTACTGGATAGAAGAGTATTTATAAAAAAGTGTATTGAGACAAGTGACATTACTATGTATGGTTTTCTAGAGCATGAAAAAATTAGTAATATGCAAAATTATTTTACTATTATGTGCATAATCTGTCCATGCCAAACAGGTAAGGAATCACACACAATTTAGGAGCAGTTGGTTTTGGCCAGTACAATCATAGCTGGCAGAGTTTAAACCTGGGGCATGGCCATTCATAGCATGATATTGGAGGAAAGAAGAAAGAAAGAGACAAGCAGACAAAAGAGTAAGTGCACATGACTGAATATGCACCTTTTCCAAGATGATGACAGTGTTTCTGCTGCTTGTTTCTGTGTTTTGAGGAACCCATACTTCTGGCCTTTTTAAATGCTGTTATAGATAAAGTTGGCTAAGGATATTAGAGCAAGCTCTTTTAACCTATATTTGATAAGTTTCCTTTGAGAATTATTTTTATAAAGGGGAGATTATGGCATTGGCCTGGTATGTGGATGTTCTGGGCTCAGTTCCCAGTCAGGGCACTCAAAAGAAGCACCCTTCTGCTTTTTCACTTCCCCCTTCCATTCTTTCTGTCTTTCTCTCTATCCATCCTTCTGAAGCCATGGCTTGATTGGTTTGAGCGAGTTGACCCCAGACACTGAGGCTGGTTCCGTGACCTCAGTCTCAGGCTCTTAAAATAGCTCAGGTGCCAAGCAGCAGAGCAATATCCCAGATGGGCAGAAGATCACTTCATATAGGGCTTGTGTATAAGTACCGCGTGCTAACCGATTGCGACACTCGAGCTCCAGATATAGGGCTTGTGATCAAGGTGCATGCAGAGATCTGTATCTCTGCTTTCCCTCTTTTTGAGTAATAAAAGAATAATAAAAGAGGAGAGATTAAAAATTACTAAATAAATACAATATTTGTGAATAATATAATTAAAACAATACTTAAATATTACTATATTTGACTTTCTTTTTAAAATATTTTATTAAATTTATTTAGGTGACATTGCTTATCAGGAAATGTAAGTCTAAAACAGAATTAAAGAACAGCAGAATCAATTGTTATAGGTAAACTGAGAAATTACCACTGATATCATAGAAATATAAAGGATCATACTAGAGCACTATGAAAGATTATACACCATCAAATTTAACAATCTAGAAAAGATAAATAAATTTTTAAAATTATACAATCCTCCTAGACTGAGTCATAAAGAAGTAGAAAACCTAAATAGCCTCATAAGCAGGGAGGAAATTTAAACAACTATTAAAAACCTCCTCAAAAATAAAACTTGAAGACTGGATGAATACACTAGTGAATTATAGATAATCAAAGATTTCATACATATCCTACTAAAAGTTTTCCAAGTAATAAAGAGGTAATACTTTCTAACACATTTTACGAGGTCAATATAACCCTGACATCAAAACCTGGCAAAGAAAAAATACACACACACACACACACACACACACACAAGAAATAAATAAAGAAAGAAAGAAAGAAAGAAAAAAAGAAGAAAGAAGAAAGAAAGAAAGAAAGAAAGAAAGAAAGAAAATTAAAGACTAGTATTTCTAATGAATACAGATATTATCCTAAACAAAATACTAGCAAATCAAATACAATACATTAAAAAAATAATACATCACAATCAAGTGGAATTTATTTCAGAAGCACAAGTATTCAACATACATAAATTAATCAACATAATATACCACATCTACAAAACAAAGAACAAAAATTATTTTATCAATAGATGTAGAAAAAGCAGCTGATAAGATGCAACATCCACTTATGTCTAAAATACACAATAAAATTGGCATAGAAGGAGAGTATCTCAACATAATAAAGGCAATATATGACAAACCATTAGCCAATGTCATAGTAAATGGTGAAAAAAATGAAGGCTTTTTCTCTAAAATCAAGAACAAGACAAGTTTGCCCACTCTCTCCATTCTTATCTAATATAGTTCTGGAAGTTATACCCAAAGAAATAAGAAAAGAAAGAAATAAAAGGCACTTATATCTGAAAAGAAGAAATAAAAATATCACTTTTTGCAGATGACATAATGGTGTATGTAGAAAACCCCAAAGACTCCAACAACAAAAAATATTAGACAAAATAAACCAGTACAGTAGATTTTCAAGATACCACATGAATATACAAAAGTCTACAGCTTTTCTATATGCCAACAATAAAATTTCAGAAAAAAAGAGTGATGTCAGAGAAATGGCACTGTGAGGGGTGTTCTTGATATCTCCCCTTGAAATTTCAACAAATTCAACAACTAAAGACAGAGAAAAAAATCTCAGGAGTACCTGAAATATACATACATAAGAAAATGGTATGATTGGGTGAAAAGGTGGTTGAATATATAATACAATCTGAAGGAAATAAGATGGAGAATAGGGTTTCTCACTTTCCTCCCTGATTTGAGGAAAGAGCGCTTTCATCTGAATCTGAGCATGCAGAAGGTTGGAGGCAGAGAGGAAGCTGGGTTAGGGTGGACGATCAAGCAAAAGGTTACTGGTGCACGGTGCCCAAAGGAGCCAGCACTGGTGCCAGCAGCTTTTTGTGCTCCTGGCTCTGCAATCATGGGTGATGTGTGAGTGGCTATACCTGGCACCACTTGGATGGGCATGTGCACATGCAGGCTAGGGCTTAGCTGAAGATTATCAGTGATAGACAACTGTGTGGGTTGTTGCTAGTGTATTTGTGCATTCCCAGCTTCACCACCAACATGGGACATGCACAAATGCTGGGATTCCTGGCCTGAGCCTGTCTGGGCAGGACACCTCCACAGGCCTGCATTTCCAGCTCTGACTGAGATCACAGGTGCTGTCTGCCTAAGTGGGAAGGTACAAGAATCTGTGTGTACTGCTGCAGTTGTGGGGGCTGGGCACACTCGTGCCTTGCTGTGGTCTACCAAAAGGTGCACAAAGGAGAAGCCTGTGAACATTAGACCTGTGGAGTGCTGAGGCATACTAGATCTGTCCGCCAGCCCTTAGAAAGGTGCTATATTGGCAATTGGCTTTCAGCCCTGCCTGCTCTCACTGGTGGTTCTGGTTGGCACAGCCTTACCAAAAACTGTGCTTTGAGCGGTTCTGGAGGAAGTACCTGGCTGCTCTTAAAACATCTTGTTCTGCAAGCAGTGGCTGGGGCAAACATTACAGCTAAGTCCCCAGGCTGCTAGCTTAGGTGGGAGAGAAGAGGGGAGAGGCACTGAAAAAACTGAATCTCCTATTGTCAGAGATGTCAAGCAACACAAAAGTAAACTTCTGTCTAAGAGCCCCACAAGGACAAAACCTGTACCATAGTGCCACCTGCCAAATAAAAGGAAGAAACTATCTCTCAAAACCAGAAAAAAAATTATTTTTAATTTCCATTTTGGTCATATTATCTTCTTTCCTTTTTATTCTTTCTTTTTCATTTTGAACTATATTATTCATAGTTGTTACATTTTTCATTCTTGTTTTTTATAAAGTTTTCATTTCAAAACAATTTACTTTTTTTCTTTCATTCAATTATCATTTATCAACAAATTATTATATTTTGGATTCATATTTTTATTTCAGGCAATTTGTGTTTTGGACATCATTTCTATCTCTTTTGTCATCTTTCCTCAGTTCCTGCTCTTTGTTCTCAGCAGATTTTGTTCCACTTCTCACTATAGAATTTTCATTTTTTCAGTGTATCTTTTCAATTTTTATTTTTTAATTATCTCCTGTTAGTGTTATTAAAAATACCACTCTCAAATGCCATTAAGGAAAAAAAAATTAAATGTCATGGATACAAAAGACAGATATGTAGCTTAGATAAATGATAAAAAATCTTGAGAAAAATATTTAAATTCCTTGGAAACCTTGGAGTTACATGACAGAGAATTAAAAATGGAAATCTTAAAAATACTCAGAAAAATATGAGAAAGCACAGAAAGGTAATTTAGAGATCTCAAAAAACAATTTAATGAACAAATAAAATACTTCACCAAGAAAATTGAAACAATAAGTAGGAACCAAACAGAGATGAAAAACTCAATACGTGAAAATGAGATAACAATCTTAACTAATAAAACAAATCAGATAGAGGAGAGAAATAGTGACATAGAAAACAGAAAACTAAAGATACTACAGAGAGAAAAGGAGAGAGACTTATGAATTTAAAAAAAATTAGAAAGCCCTACAAGAATTGTCTGACTCCATCAGAAAGAGCAACATAAGAATAATGGGTATATCAGAAGAAGAAAGAAAAAATAAATAAAGAACATATTTAAACAAATAAACAATGAGAACTTCCCAAGCTTGTGGAAAGAATAAGAGCCTCGAATCCAAGAAGCAAACAAAACACTGAGTAACAACCTAAATAGACTTACTCTAAGGCACATTGTAATAAAATTATTACAAACCAATGAGAAAGAAAGATCTTTAAGGCAGCCAGGGAAAAAAGACAATATATAAAGGAAGACCCATTAGGCTATTATGAGATTTCTCAGCAAAAACTCTACAAGCCAAAAGAGAGTAGAACCAAATATTTAATGTACTGAAAGAGAGGAATTTCCAGCCAAGAATACTATATCCATCAAAGCTATTCTTCAAATATGAAGAGAAAATAAAAACATTCACAGATATAGAAAAAATGAGGAAATTATTACCAGAAAACCCCACGTCAGGAAATACTAAAGGGAGTTGGTTATCTGACCAGATGCAAAACAAAACAAAAAAACCAAAATTACAAGTAAAAGCTCTAACAAGATCACAATAAAAAAAGATTAATCTGTGACAATAAAACAGAAAAGGGGAGAAGACAAAGATTAACAGCAGCAAAAGAGGAAGGAGTGCAGAAGCACTCATGAGATAATATACTACAATGAATATGATATATATCCTTTTCATTATCTAATGGTAACCACCTCTAAAAAACCGCTATAGAAACACATGGCTTTAAAAAAGGAGAAACAGAGAAAAGAAATATGGAATATAACCAAACAAAAACAAATGACAGAAAAAACAAAAAAGAACCAAGTAAGATACAGAAAGCAATATGTAAAATAGCAATAGGGAACCCTAGAGTGTCAATAATTAAATCAAATGTAAATGGTTTGTACTCACCAATAAAAAGACACAGAGTAGCAAAGTGGATCAAAAAAGAAAATCCAACGGTATGCTGTGTTCAAGAAACACATCTAATCTACAAGGATAAAAGGAAATTCAAAGGAAAGGTTAGAAAACAATTCTCCAAGCAAATAATATCCAAAGATAAGCAGGTGTAGCCATACTCATATCTAACAATGCTGACTACAAGACAGCAAAGGTAATCAGAGAAAAACATGGTAATTTTGTAATGATAAGGGGATATTGAATCAAGAAGACATAATACATCTTAATATATATGCACCAAACCAAGGAGCACCAAAGTCTATAATACATCTACTAACTGATCTAAAAATAAAAACCAACAAAAATACAATCATACTTAGAGATCTCAACACACCGCAAACAGCACTAGAGTGTTCATCCAAACAGAAAATCAATAAAGAAATGTTGGCTTTAAATGAAGCACTAGAACAATTGGATATGATAGACATCTACAGGACATTTTATCCCAAATGGACATAGTATACATTTTTTCCAATGTACATAAAGCATTCTCAAGAATTGACCATATGTTGGACCACAAAACTAATATCAATAAATTCAGAAAGACTGATATTATACCTAGCTTATTCCTTGACCAGAGTTTGGAAACAAGAATTCAACTGCAAAAAAGAAGTAAACAAACCCACAAAAATGTTGAAATTAAACAAAACACTTTTAAAAAATGAGTGGGTCAAAGAAGAAATAAAAGCAGAGATGAAAAGATACGCACAGACAAATGAGAATGACAACATGAAATTATCAAAATCTCTAGGATGCAGCAAAAGCAGTAATATGAGGAAAGTTTATATCACTACAGACTCATATGAACAAACAAAACAAAGTTCAAGTAAACAACTTAACATTATATACTAAAAAATTAGAAAAAGAAGAACAATGGCAACCCAAAACCAGCAGAAGAATAAAAATAATAAAATCATAGTAGAAATAAATGAAATAGAGAACAGAAAATCTAGAAAAAAAATCAATAAAACAGAAAGCTATTTCTTTGAAAAGGTCAACAAAATTGACAAACCCTTCGCAAGACTCACTAGGAAAACAAGAGAAAGGACTCATATAAACAATCCAAAATGAAAGAGGAGAAATCATCACAGATATCATAGATACACAAAGAATTATTATAGAATACTATGAAAAACTTTGCCACCAAATTCAACAATCAAGAAAAAATGGATCAATTATTAGATCAATACAGTCTTCCTAGACTGAGTCACAAAGAAGTAAATAGCCTAAACCAGTGTTTCCCAACCTTTTTTGTGCCATGCCCCACCTTAACCTTTCTAAAATTTTTATGTTCCCCCTATGTAACATACATAATTTTTAACATTAAAAAATTGATTTGTTCACTTAATAAACATAAATGATAGGTTCTAGAAAGAAACCATTATGAAATTGTTAACAAAACACAGTAAGTAAAATTTCAAAACATATAATGAAAAACAGAAATTTAAATTCCAAATAATTTTAATACAGATTTTTCTATATTAATTTATTATTTTAATTTAGTGTGATCCTTGCGCTTGATGCTTGCTGCACAGAGATTTTATATTAGGTTCCAATTTGGTTAGCTTTAGTATCAAGTCTCCACGTTGTGTTATATCCAGCCGATTTCTTTTTTTTTACCAGTAAATCATTTACAGCACTAAATCCACATTCAACTAAAAATGAAGATGGAAAGGGTAGCAATAGTTTTCTTGCACATTTGGTTGAATTTGGGTATTTGATTTCTGTTTCCTCACAAAGCCATGCCATCGCTCCTTTGATATTAAATAAAGCTTTAACTGACTCATCATTTTGCAATTCTGCGAGTTCTTCTTGATACTGCATATTTAATATATCAGACAAATCTACTAACATTGGCTGCATCATCCATGTTGGGAAATCAATTTGTTTTAAGTCAGAAAATCTTTCTTTTAAATCAACCGATAGAATATTCAAATGATTGACAATAACAAGTAAAGCGGTATCAGTTACTTCACATTTTTGGAGCCAATGAAACTGTTTAAAGTTTTTGTGTTAATATGTTTCTGACATAACTCAATATTGGTAATGGAACAAAATATCTTTGCTTTTGCATCGACAAGAGTTTTATTTGTTCCTTGAAGTTGCTTATTTAATATGTTTAGGTTTTCAAAGATATCGGCTAAATAACTCACAAATGCTTTACCATCTATTGTTAACAGATACTTCATTTCAGGTTTGTCGCTTAAAAAAAGAGTTTCAAACAGTTCCATAAATCTTTTCAAACAGTTTCCTTTAGGTAGCCATCTTACTTCAGTATGAAGTAAAAGTCTCACATGGTCTTCATTTTGTTCTTCACAAAATAGCTTGAAAAGACGCTCACATTTGGCACTAGCTTTAATAGTATTAACACACTCTATTACTGTATGTAATATTTCATTCAGAACAGGCGAGATGTTTTTAGCTACCAAGTTTTCCCTATGAATAACACAATGCACAAGAATCATTTCTGGATTCGCATCTTTCATCAATTTTAAGCAGCCATTTTTCTTGCCCATCATATTGGGAGCACCATCTGCAGCACAAGATGTTATATTTTTCATTGGTATATCATTGATATCTAAGTAGTTTTTTAGCTTATTATATATATCTTTGGAGGTAGTGGTGCTTTCTAATCTTTTACAGAACAACATTTCTTCAGCAAAATGTCCTTTATCAATATATCTTACATAAGTTATCAATACTGCCTCACTGTCTCTCAAAGTTGATTCATCCATTTGCAAGGAGAATTTTCTTGTTTTCAGCTTTTCAATAAGTTGTTTTTCAATATCCTCACTCATTTCGTCTATTCTTCTGCTAACAGTATTGTCACTGAGTGGCATAACTTTTACATCTTTGTCATTTTTCAAGAACCGTTTTAAGAAATGCTGATATTGATGGTTTTATTAAATTCTCTCCTATAGTGTGATTTTCTCCAGTTTTAGCGATGAATAAAGAAACTTGATAACTAGCCTCAAGAACACGATTATTAGTTGAAGTATGAGCAGTAAATAGAGACTTTAATGTTCTTTTTCAAAAATTTTCTTTAAAGTTTTAAAGTAACTCAAATCTGAATTAATATGAGCACTATGTTTCACCTTCAAATGCGCCTCAAGACGACCTCATTTCATTGATTCGATGGTCAAGCATTGCTGGCATAAAAGACAAAAAGGAATCCGCTCATCGTGAACAGCGGGTATGAACCCAAATTTTAAAATATTCCTCCGAATATTGACGAGTTTTTTTCTTGCTTGCACCATTCATTTTACTATGAGCTATAAGAAATAAAAATAAGATCAATTAAAAACTAATATTAAAATATGTGTTAAAATATATTCAATGTGACATAGAGTAAACGTATACTAAAAATTCATATTTATTTAAATGTATATAACACATTTACTACACTACCACCACAAATCAAAAGGTATCTATATTTTTTCCACTTGACAAAATTTTCTGGAAAGTTATGCTTCTAAAATTAAAATTGTCGTGCATGCACTATTATAGCCCCAATAATATTTATAAAATATTAGTGTTTTCTAGCCCCAATGCAAGAAGTACTTAATACAGAGTTTAATATTGATAAAAATAAAATCAAATACCAATTATATCTATACAATATATATATATATATATTAAATCAATGAGCTTTTACAACAGTTTTGACTGACACATTTCAAATTAACACCAACTGAATGATGTGAAACACTACAGAAGTTGCGATGGACCAATTAGGTGAGAATAACTGCGTTGTTTAGCAAGTTTTTAAAATGTCCGGCATTCCCCGCAGCAGACGGCATGCTCCACAGTGAACCCAGGACGAAGTTTACTTGACGACGCCAATCACCCAGTTGATATTTTGGTCTCGTCAAACGAAATTATACTTAATAATTGTTTACCGCAATTATTTAAGAATTGCATTTTTTGTTAAATTTGGCACCGATATCTAGCATTGCATTTAAATGGCCCGGGGCAAAAGAGTTAAAGTCGTGTCGAGTCCATTTTCAAATTGCCCCCCTTAACTATCGAGTTGCCCCCCTGTGGGGCGTGGGCACCACGTTGGGAAACACCGTTATAGACCTTTAAAGCCATGCTAAGAAGATTTCACTGAGGGGCTTGAGGTCCCTTCTCTGTCTATATAAACTCTCAGAGAAAGACAAAAACAGTTTTATTAGCTGTATCAAATAAAACAGGGTAGGGATTTGCAAAAAAAAAAAAACAGGTTTTGCATCTCCTTTAGGATTCCAGAGTCTCTTCACTGCTGGATAACTCAGTACATTAGCATTTAAAAGAAATTTTTAATAATATTGTTTCAAAATGATAAACTAAACATTACATAAAAAGACATTATTAACAATTATTACATATTTCTTAATATCTAAATCAAGATTTCAATATTACAGGGTTTTAAAACAACAAATAAAAAGGAGAATTAACAAAAGGCTTTTGAAATAATACATACATTTCTAACATGAAAAGTATTTTTTACACAATAAGGGATATTTAGTATAAAGTACTCAGCTGACAAAGAGATAGTAATCCTCTTTGGACCAACAGTAATTTACACTATTAAGTCAATATGAGGGTTGAGGTGCCAAGGGGGAAGCAGACTGCAGGAGCTGAGAGAAAAGTTTGCCGCTTTTACCTTTTTTTCTTTTTTCCCATTCATCCTGTGTAATCCAATCCACTACTTGTAATTAACTGCCTTGCTTTAAGCAGCTAATTAAAATAAAAATTTTACAAAATTACTTTCCCAATAGTGGGTTGCATTAGCCAAAATGAGGTTTCCAATTTCCCCATAATTCCCTGAAGATTCTTTTATTATTATTATTATTTTTTTTAATTATAATTATATTTTTTAATGGGGTGACATCAATAAATCAGGATACATATATTCAAAGATAACATGTCCAGGTTATCTTGTCATTCAATTATGTTGCATACCCATCACCCAAAGTCAGATTGTCCTCTATCACCTTCTATCTATAGTTTTCTTTGTGCCCCTCCCCCTCCTTTCCCTTTCCCTCTCCCCCTTCCCCTCGTAACCACCACATTCTTATCAATGTCTCTTACTCTCACTTTTATGTCCCACCTACCTATGGAATAATGCACTTCCCGGTTTTTTCTGATTTACTTATTTCACTTTGTATAATGTTATCAAGATACCACCATTTTGCTGTAAATGATCTGATCTCATCATTTCTTATGGCTGAGTGGTATTCCATAGTGTATATGTGCCACATCTTCTTTATTCAGTCATCTATTGATGGGCTTTTTGGTTGTTTCCATGCCCTGGACACTGTGAACAATGCTGCAATGAACATGGGGCTGCATGTGTCCTTGCTTATCAATGTTTCTGAGTTTTTGGGGTATATACTCAGTAGAGGGATTACTGGGTCATAAGGTAGTTCTATTTTCAGTTTTTTGAGGAACCACCATACTTTCTTCCATAATGGTTGTACTACTTTACATTCTCACCAACAGTGTATGAGGGTTCCTTTTTCTCAACAGCCTCTCCAACATTTGCTATTACCTGTCTTGTTAATAATAGCTACTCTAACAGGAGTGAGGTGGTATCTCATTGCAATTTTGATTTGCATTTCTCTAATAACTAAAGAAGATGAGCATCTTTTCATATATCTTTTGGCCATCTGTATTTCTTCCTGGGACAAGTGTCTGTTCATGTTCTCTTCCCATTTTTTATTGGATTGTTTGTTTGTTCGTTGTTGAGTTTTATGAGTTCTTTGTATATTTTGGATATTAGGCCCTTATCTGAGCTGCTGTTTGAAAATATCATTTCCCATTTAGTTGGCTGTCTGTTTATTTTGTTATCAGTTTCTCTTGCTGAGCAAAAACTTCTTAGTCTGATGTAGTCCCATTCATTAATTTTTGCCTTCACTTCTCTTGCCTATGGAGTAAAATTCATAAAATGCTCTTTAAAATCCAGGTCCATGAGTTTAGTACCCATGTCTTCCTCTATGTACTTAATTGTTTCAGGTCTTATGTTTAGATCTTTGATCCATTTTGAATTAATTTTAGTACAGGGGGACAAACTGTAGTCCAGTTTCATTCTTTTGCATGTGGCTTTCCAGTTTTCCCAGCACCATTTATTGAAGAGGCTTTCTTTTCTCCATTATGTGTTGTTGGCCCCTTTATCAAAAATTATTTGACTATATATGTGGTTTTATTTCTGGGTTTTCTATTCTGTTCCATTGGTCTGAGTGTCTATTTTTCTGCCAATACCATGCTGTTTTGATTGTCGTGGCTCTATAATATAGTTTGAAGTCAGGTATTGTAATGCCCCCAGCTTCATTCTTTTTCTTTAGGATTGCTTTGGATATTTGGGGTTTTTTATAGTTCCATATAAATCTGATCATTTTTTGTTCCATTTCTTTAAAAAATGTCATTGGAATTTTGATGGGAATTGCATTAAATTTGTACATTGCTTTCGGTAATATGGCCATCTTCACTATATTTATTATTCCTAACCAAGAACAAGGAATATGCTTCCATCTCATTATATCTTTTTCCATTTCCCTTAACAATGGTTTATAGTTTTCATTATATAAGTCCTTTACATTCTTTGTTATGTTTATTCCTAGGTATTTTATTTATTTTTTTTTTGTTGCAATCATGAAGGGGATTATTCTTTTGAGTTCATTCTCAAATGTTTCATTGTTGGCATATAGAAAGGCTATTGACTTCTGTATGTTAATTTTGTATCCTGCGACCTTACTGTATTGGCTTATTGTTTCTATTAGTCTTTTTGTGGATTCTTTGGGGGTTTCGATGTATAGGATCATATCATCTGCAAAAAGTGATACCTTTACTTCTTCTTTTCCGATATGGATGCCTTTTATTTCTTTGTCTTGTCTGATTGCTCTGGCTAGAACCTCTAGTACCACAGTAAATAAGAGTGCAGAGAGTGGACAACCCTGTCTTGTTCCTGATTTAAGGGGGAAAGCCTTCAGTTTAGTGCCATTTAATATGATGTTAGCTGATGGTTTATCATATATGGCCTTTATCATGTTGAGATATTTGCCTTCTATACCCATTTTGTTGAGAGTCTTAAACATAAAATTGTGTTGTATTTTGCCTGAACAGGCGGTGTCGCAGTGGATACAGCATCAGACTGGGATGCAGATGACCCAGGTTCGAGACCCCGAGGTCGCCAGCTTGAGCGTGGGCTCATGTGGTTTGAGCAAAAAGCCCACCAGCTTGAAACCAAGGTCGCTGGCTCCAGCAGGGGGTTACTCCATCTGCTGAAGGCCCGCGATCAAGGCACATATGGGAGGGCAGTCAATGAACAACTGAGGTGTTGCAACGCACAATGAAGAACTAATGATTGATGCTTCTCGTCTCTCTCCGTTCCTGTCTGTCTGTCCCTGTCTATCCCTCTCTCTGACTCACTCTGTCTCTGTAATAAATAAATAAATAAATAAATAAATAAATAAATAAATAAAATTTTAAAAAAAAGAGTGACGTCACGGAAATGGCGCCGTGAGCAGCGCGTCCGACAGCTCTCCCCTAAATCACAACAAATTTATCAACTAGAAACAGAAAAATTTATCCTCGGAGCATTCCGGAGTTCCACACAAACTGATAGTGAAAGGACTGTTATCACTTGAATCTGAGAGACGAGGGTGTGGAGGAATCTACCACAGGGACGTTCTTTCAAACCTCAAGGAAGTGCGCCTGCGGTGAGTCAGCCCATATACTTGGGAACCGCGAGTCGCCGAAAGCGGCCACGCGAGCCGCCACCGCGAGCCACCGCAAGCCCCCGCGAGCCGCCGCTGCGAGCGGCCGCCGCGAACCGCCACCGCGAGCGGCCGCCACGAGCCGCCGCCGCGAGCCGCCGCAAGCAGCCGCGCGCGCGCCCGGTCCGGTTGAGCACCACTGACGTTCCCAGCGGCCCGCACACAGCGAGTGGGGGTCGCCGGCCACCGGTGCCCGGAGCGCCCCATTCGCGCGCGTGCCTTGGGCATTCCACGCGCCCAGGGCGCCCTGCTGGCCCGCACACCCAGGGGGCTCCATTATCCTGCGCCTGGTGCGGTCCAGCTGCGGGGCGAGCGGGAGAGGCTTGGGAGATTCTCTCCGTGGGTGGGGCACCTCACCCAGCCATTCAAGCTAACAATCAACCGTTGGGGGAGGGGCGTGCGCAGGCAGCCTAAAATACCTTCGGAAGCACAGCTGCGACCCAATCACTGAAATTAGGTTAACCCATGAAATCTGCGCACCCTCGGTTCTAATTGATAAGATCTCTCTCAGTTCAGCGATCCAAGACAAGAGGCGTGATATTTTTTAGTGCCTCTTGCTAAAGGGGCGGGGGCAACTTCTGATTGATAGAGCCTCCATATTCAGGGATAAATGCTAACAAGAAGGACTTGGCAGATAATAAGGTCTATACTACACTAGTCGTAAGCAGAGACTAGTGCCTCTTCTTCCCTGCAAAAACAGGCTACAAAGTGTGGAAAGCCTGGGTTGAGAGGTCCAACTAAATGATAGGCACTGAACAGTCACCTTGACAACAATTGACTC